>NW_019418715.1:10595-46274 GCF_000390285.2 Anoplophora glabripennis | reverse complement strand
TTATCCACGACTATTGTATAATGTACCCATTATACGTCTGTTTGCTCGACCTTATTAATACCCATTAATCACGGCAGTGATTAATGAGTCATTAATCACTACTGTCAGATGCTTCCTTAATTTAGCTATAATATTATATTGTTCTGCTACAAACAATCCGTTTTTAAAATTTTATCGTGTAAACCACTAAATATTTTCAATTCAGTGCTGTACATATAAAAAAAAAATTAAAAAAGTGAATTTTCCTAGACCAGATTCGAACCCGGGACCCGCGGTTGGAAGGGAAGGAGCATCTACACTGAGCCATCAGCGACTTCGTTTGTGCGTGTCGTATATCTGTTGCTTAACATACCATGTTTTTCGAAACATTTCATAAATCTAAGTAGCTTTTAAAACAAAACAAATTTGACTCAAACCTGTCAACATTATTGTTTGTGTGCATAGATTTCTCAGTGTTTTGATATTTTGTGTTAAATTGTGTTAAAAAACGAACTAAAAACAAAAAAAACTTCAACAAAAATATTTAGTAGTCGTGGATAAAGTATAGTATTCTACTCCCGTATAATGGCTATTATCCACTCGGTGATTTAGGCCACTCGCCTGCGGCTCGTGGCCGTAAACTTCACCTCGTGAATAATACCCATCATTATACGCTCGTTGAATAATATACTATTATAGTATAGACAAGTTGACACAATGTGACAGTTTTTCCAAAGCCATCTCGTGCGATCGAAAATAATAAAAATTAAGTATTTTCAGAAATGTTGCCATATCTTAAAAACTAACGATTTTAGGTATAGAACATGCTTAATAAAAGTTGAAGTGATATGCGAGTAAAATAAAACAGTAAAATATAGGGTGTTCCATTTGAAACATTTTAGAAAATCAAGTTTGAACTTTCTAAAAATTTTCGTCTCATAAAAAAATGCCCTGTATAAAATATCGATATTAGCTAATATAGGAACCTTTGTATAACATTTGCCTATAACTCTGTCAAATATTTTTGCTCCAAGTGTTAGTAGTTGAAAGTTAATACAACTTCTTCGAGGTCATGTTTTTTCCAAAATTCTAAGAATTTTCTACATAACTTGGCAACCTCGCACTAAAATGATAAACTGTCTATTTTGCCATATATAGAATTTTCTCAGAAATCCAACTGTTTAAAAATATACAGGGTGTTCCATTTAAAAAATGTAATGTTTGGCGTGTCCCGTTTTTACTCATCGCCCTGTATGTTTGGAATTAATTTTGTAGTTTAGATTTCTTGATTTTGTACAACTTTTATATAAACTTTTTTTCTGTATCATAAGTAACAAGGGAGTTAGTGTACTTTCTCACACTAATGGCCACCCTGTATAAATAATAAATTAACTGTTTTAACATTTTAACTCTTAACATTAGATTTCACTTTAAAATTTAAAATATGTGAATATGTGAATAACATCGTATATCTCGTCAGTTTTACAAAGCACCGATTTTCAGATATCCGGTTTTGGCGACGGTTTTGGCGATTCGAGTAACGGGTTATTCGAATAACCGGTTTTAGAATATCCGGTTTTAGCAACTATTCGACTAACCGGTTTTATCTGAAATCGGTTTTTACAGAACCCGGTTAACCGGTTTCACTTTTTTCCGGATTTTGCCAGCACTACTAAAAATAGTTAATAATTATACAGTTTCTCGACCTTAAAAGTACCTTCATATCTGATGATCTTATTCTTGAGGTTAATTTCATATCTTATTCCAAAACTTCCCGCTCTTGTAATTTCCAATAAGTTATCTGGTTAGTAAATACAGCAAATTCATGCAACAAAATTTGGTCATAGATTCTTAAGACAAATTTAGGGGACACATATTTTTTCTTTTTGCCAACTGGCCCCCTCTTTCGGAGTAACAGCCCACTGAAATCTGCCCCTAAGAAGTCTTTTTTATATGTATCTCAAAACCATGTTGTACGAGAATCACTAAATTAGGTACACAGGGGATTTATGACATGTAGAATCTCACAGTGCTACCCTTTTTGGCGAGAAACCCCCTTAAGACAGTTTTTCGTGGGCCCCCTTGTCTTTGGAACCAGAAAAATTTGGTAGCAATTTTTTTTTTAATTATTAGCTAGAAAGCCATTGAATTTAGATACTTTTTTGTCTCTTGATATTTTTTCCGTAAAACGCAATGTTTTTGAGGAAAATGGCAAATCACGATATGCATTCGATCACTTTTTGACATATTTCCCGAAAATTTTCTAAACTAATTTTTAAGAAATTTAAATATGCGACTAAATTTTTTTGACTCCAAAGACAAGGGGGCCCACGAAAAATTATTTTAAGGGGGCTCCCCGCCAAAAAACGGAGCACCAGATTCCACATGTCATAAAACCCCTGTGTACCAAATTTAGTCATTCTGGTACAGCAGGGTTCTGAAATATAAAAAAGATTATTCTTAGGGGCGGACTTCAGGTTGCTGAAACTCCGAAAGAGGGGGCCACTTGGCGAAAATATAAAAATACGGGTCCCCTAAATTTGTCTTAAGAATCTGTGACCAAATTTTGTTGCATGAATTTCGGGACAGCCTGTATACAATTTTTTATTCAAAGACTACAGTACGTAGGTAAGGCTAAAATGGAAAAAAAATAAGTTTCACTCTCCTAATTCTAAGTGGATACATTTGTGAAACATCCAGTATAAACTTCCAAAAAGGTATTTGGTTAGTAAATATAAAGTGTTTCATCCAAATACTTCAGTACGTAAATAAGGTAGAAATGGCAAAAAAATAAGTTAAGTTACACTGTGTCCTAATTCTGAAGTGAATCATTTTGTGGAACATCCAGTATAAAATTCCAGAAAGGTATCTAGTTAGTATCTAAATATACAATTGTCTTCAGTAAGTAAAAATAAAGTTAAAAAAGAAAGGAAAATTTTGCATGTTGATCAGACCTGGGTCAATTTTGTGAAACATTCAGGATATAGATTTTCCAAAACGCGAATGGTCAGTTTTCTTCAAAACATTTCTGTAGAGAAAGTAAAAAAAAGTAAAAAGAATAGTCTACCTGTGTCAGGTTTATGAAACATCAGTACAAAACATTTGATTAATAAGACATGATTTTTTATAAAAATATTGCAATCAATAAATTTTTGAAATATACAGAATGTTCCAGTCAATGTAAGTTCTCGCCGTTGTCGTTTCCGTCCCACAGGTGTATGTGCCGTTGTCACGATTCAGACAAATAGTACAGTCATTGAAGCTTTTCACCTCCGAATTCTTTGAAACTGAACCGATCAACTTGAAATTTGGCAGATAGTTAGAGAAAAGGTCAATGAAAGAGAGATAGAGAATCAAATTTTGAGCAAAAAATATTCGAAGAATTTTTTCGAGAAATCAATAGTTTTTTAGTTACTCACGATTGAAAATTTTGAGTGAAAAAAACACTCAATGTATTTTTCGCGAATAACTCAAAAATTACGCATTTTGTTAAAAAAAAGTGTAGCTTATAAATAAACAAAGAAAATCGTTTTTTAAAAAGTTGTACGTCATATACAACGCGAAATATGGTTAGTGGAAGGGGATTTGTTTTGGGGGGAATAGGTACCTACTCGAATCGATGTATTCAACGTCAAATAACGGAAAAAGGATTAATTTTACGTGTATAACGCTCCAGGAGTTTTTTGTAGTAGGTGTGTACTTAAAAAGACCTTCAAAATGAGTACTTAAGTTAATTAGAGCAAAATTGAAGGAGTTATCGTCAAAAACAGATGGGTTGCTCATATTTTTTAAGAAAAATGAGCAGTAAATGCTGTACCATTTCCATCAGAATTAAAATTAATCGTAGACCCTTTACAATTAGTTTTGTTTCAGTGTTTTTCATACATCCTGAAGTTAGACCGGCTTAGAATGCATGTGTATATAATAACTGAAACTATGAAATGTAAAAAATGACGGACAACAAAAATATAGCTTTTTTTCAACAAATATTTTGCTTTTTTTATTCCTATAGCATAAAAAACAAAGGAGATATCGCCGCTAGAAGTATTCATTTTAATGAACTATCTTTCGAGCCCTTCGATCCTTTCCCTTTAAAAAACGAAGGACTTAAAAGGTTTTATATGCAAACGATCTTACTATTGAAATTATCTTTAAAATGCTTTTTATAGTGTAATGAATCATTATTCATTCCAAGTTTTTCGTAAGGGTTCCGTTATTTATTTATGAAATTAGTTTAATTGGGTGAGAGCAATTAACCGCGAGTCGAGCCGAAACCGTCCGCTGCCCCACTCTGCCGAGGGCCGCGCGCATAGTCCCACCACGACTCCTGCCTAGTCAAGGGGGGATTGGAACAATAAAACCAACGATTCCAGACTAAAATCCTCAGTTCGCTGCCAGAACTCGAAGAGCTCCAGTACCAGCCCGAGGACCACCCCGAGAACCTGAAGACCGACCAGAGACCGCCACCCGACCCAAGGAGTTAGCCGCCAGAAGCAACCGTCCGGAATAAGTAAGCAAATTGTATTTTCCTATTCTCACTTGTCCTGCTATGGTACAAGTCTGGCCGTTTTGAACTTCGGCAAGACAGTACGACCACGGCGTTGCCGGCGAAGGTTTGGCTGGGTCACCCACCGCCCTCGTTCGACGAACGTTGTTAGTCACATCGACCGAACTGCTGGTTTGGCTGGGCCACCCACCGCCAGTAGAAGACGTTGTGTGTCGGCTGTGCAACGACGGATAGACCCCCGAAGTTTGGCTGGGCCACCCACCGCTTCCGGGAGAAGTCTGTCGGCCGCCCCGCATTTGAACTCGCACCTCGTCCAGACTTTGCCTCCTGTTTACCAACAACATCATTTTCCTGATTACCGTTTGCTTATTTGTGCCTGATGTAAACCGCTTTGCTTGGCTTTTTCTCCTGGCTGGTCGCATTTCCGCTTAATTTCCGTCGCTTTGCTAGAAACTGCCGCCGATATTTATTTGTAGAATTAGAGTCACCCGTAATTATTTTTCTGTTTCAGAACCATTGGGAACAATTTATTTATTGCTCTAATTTATTAATCTTATTTTTCCCTTTCTAGCACCGACCGAAATTTAAAACCGAATATTATTCTGGCGTACCGTTTCGTAAAGTCTTAGATTGTTTATTAAATAAACCAAACGCCAAAGACTCCGTTTTCTACCGTACCGATTTTGTGTCCTGATATTTTGACTAATTTGTATTTATTTACAGCTCCGAAAACCGTATCGGCATTTTTAAACCCGTCGCAAATAATTGCTCTAACCCATTTTATTTCTAACCCATTTTATTTCATTCTTACACCGCTTGTAAATTTATTGTATATTCCTGGTTTTAGTTAGTAATAATAATTGTAATTAGAATCTGTTTTACTTTTGTTTGTTTGTTTCAAATTCAATAGGCCTGATTAATAAATCTAGTAAATATAATTCCCGTTTGTATTCATTCTTAACGCCGACAAAGTTGATAAAATTCCGATCAGTAAAAAAGGGGTCCGCTTATCTTTTTGTGACCTACACTGATAAGACCGTTTATTTTGAAAGGAAAATAACACTACACTCAGAGAACTACTTTGCTTGAAATTAAGAGAAATATAACAGACCCCTGGAATTAAACTTTCTTCACTGCAGCTATCCCGAGTACTTACTCTAAACCGAGGGTAGGTTTCACGTGGAGTTTCCCCCACGTAAGAGATTGGGAAACTGGCGCCCGAGACAAAAATCGAACAAAAAGATTCAATCCGGAGTACGTTCCTGTGACGTCACTCACCACCGCCGGCTGCCAACCACCGCTGCCGATAAACTAGTAGTCAAGGGTCGTCATAAAATTAGACATCCAAATAGGGACGTCAGAGACGTCAATAAATCTAGTAAATTAGAATTCGCAATTGTGAATTAAGATTCCGTTTAGAGTTGGTAGTATACCGGGGGCAGGCACAAGTAACGTCTGAACCGAACCGTCACCACCGCAAAACCAAAACCAAAATAAAGTAAAGTATATAAAGGGTGTTACAAAAATTTGCCAACCGAGTAAAGTACGTTACAAGAATTTGGCGGCCCGAGCAGGGACCGTTATTTTCTTTTAGATACCGTTATTTTCTTTTATGTAAATACCGTTTAGGAACTGTTATTTTCCTTTTAATTAAATACCGTTCAGGAACCGTTATTTACCCCTGTGTAAATATAATTAAAAGCAATAATTTGCTTTTGGTTAAATAATTCAAAACCAGTGTTTTCCGTCTAAATTTAATTTAGAGAATTTGTTTGACTGTTAAAAGGCCTGAATTTTTTTTTATATAATTGAAAAGCAAAAGTAAATATTTTTGAATCCCGTTGAATGTGGTTAGAGCAATTTTCTTTGTAAATATTGAAGTTAGAACAAGACCGATTTGAATTTGATACTTTTAATATCAAGTAGAGTCAAATACCGAAAATAGTCAGTGTTACCAGTTTTTGTCTAAGCCTGCTTTGAAGGCACTAAGGTTGTAAAATTGATTTATCCGTGTAAAGTTAAAGGCAAAAATCCGAATTTAATTAAATCCGAACCAATCCGACTTTTCCCGGAAAAGTTAACAGCTAATTTTTCCGAAATTAATCGAGCTAGACCTCTAATATTCAAGACTAAGTCTAGTAGAAGGATTTACTACCGATAACCGAAAATTACCGATTTTTGCCGAGTTCACCCGAAGCCTTCCTAGACACCGGAAAAGCGTGGAAGGTGTCATTTTCATCATTTTCAAGGGTGACGAACCGATTACAACCAGTTCCGAACCAATCCGACAAGTCACCTTCAAGATATAACCGATAAATCGTTGAAAAACACGATTTAAGGAAAATCTGGCCTATAATTAATACCAGGCGTACAAATAGAGCACCGACACCGATTTTGACATTTTACCCGGATTTTCACCCGGAGTTTCCCGGTGTCACGATTTGAGTAGAATATAGCAAGCGACCCCTCAGTTTTAAGTAAATCGAGGGTGTACATTCGATTTTTGATAGTTTTATTGCAATCCGAGCTACCGTTTCCGAGATAGGTTATCCCTATCTACCGATACCGACTTTATTTAATTGGGACGTCTGGCTGGACTGTAATAAGCTATCAGAATGCCGTCCGACACCGGCCGCAATAATGGGTGAGGATGAACAACCGCCAGCAAAAGTGAGCTGGATTTATACGCTCAAGAAAGATGAGCTTGTCAGAGAACTAGTAAAATTCTCTTTGACCAACAAGGGAACATTACCGATACTAAGGAAAAGATTAGTAACATTTTTCCGAGAAGGTTATCCCAAATCCGGGAAAAATCTACGACAACCATCTTCATCCTCTGGACCTGATACCGAACCGCCTCGTTTCCAGCCGAACGTAGAATCAACGAGGAGAGCCGTCAAAAAGAACCACAGCATTGGGGATATATGTGATAAAGTCCGTACTTGGAAATTGCAATTCAATGGAAAAACCGACGCTACCGAATTCCTGGAAAAATTGTATGAACTGCAGGAGAAAAGCGAAATCTCCACTACCGAATTACTACCAGCCCTGTTCGAAGTTTTCCAAGGCAATGCCCTGGCATGGTACCGCAATAACCGAGATTCCTGGACTACATGGGGAGAATTTTTGGCCGACTTTAAATTATTTTATTTACCGGCAAACTACCAGGACTATCTGGAAGAACAAATTCAAAAACGAAAGCAGAATACTTGCGAGACCGGGAGAGATTATATTGTGGCGTTACAAACATCAAATACCGAAACACATTACCGGGCTATAGCTCAGACCGAAAAGAATCGCCGCCTCCAAGAAACTGGGAACCAGTAAACTCACGACCACCGTTTAAACCCCGAACTGCCGTAGAGAATAAGCTCAGGCCAGAACCTATCCCAGAAAGGCCTGCTGGACCAGCCCCACCATCACCTGAGACCAGACCTGTCCAATCAACACCGTCACCTGGCAGTTACAACCGGAGAACCATTTGCTGGAGATATGGTCAACCTGGCCACAACCGATATGAATGCCGAGCTCCGCCGAAATTATTTTGCTCCAGATGTGGGCAAAATGGAGTGATGACCCACGACTGCAGATGTAACCGCCCTTCAACATCACATAATGCAGCCATCACTGGAGGAGATAACCGCCCACATGTATAAGTGAAAATTAAGAACAAATATTTTTCCGCACTTGTAGATACCGGAGCTTTGCTCTCTTACATAAGCAACAAAGTAGCCGACTACTGCAAAGACCTGAACATGCCATTCCAAGAGGTAGAAACACCGACTACCGTATTGGCCAATGGGCAACCAGTAACCGTTTGTGGTGGATATAACCTGGAGTTTTTAATAAATGGAACCAAGTTTTCCCAATTAATACACCATTTACCTGATTTAACATCCGACATGGTAATTGGGATGGACATCCTGAGCCAAAATAATTTTAGGATGGACTTATTAAGTAACACCATTTACTTAAATGATAAAAGGGTCCATAAGTCACCGCCGACAACCCCGTATACTCCTGTGGGAGAACTCTCTCTACACTTAACCGAGGACGAAGAAACCCGACTAAACCAATTCCTGGATAAGGAATTACCGAGTTTTTCCGATATAAAAGGTGCTACTAAGCTAATCCAGCATCAGATCCGCCTTTCCCAATCAGAACCGATTAAACAAAGATACCGACCTCAGAACCTCCGCATGTAGGCAATTATTAACCAGGAAGTGGACGACATGCTAGAACAAGGAATAATAGAACCGTCAACTAGCCCTTGGAGTTCACCAGTAGTGATAGTCCGGAAGAAGGATGGAAGTCCAAGATTTTGCATCGACTTCAGGAAAGTAAATGAAGTCACCCAGAAAGATGCATACCCCCTACCGTACATCAATGCCATCCTGGACAAACTTCGCCGAGCCCGGTATATCTCTAGCATCGACCTGAAACAGGGGTACTGGCAAATTCCCCTGTCAGCCGAAAGTAAACCTGTCACCGCTTTTACCGTCCCCGGAAGAGGACTTTTTCAGTTCAAAGTAATGCCGTTTGGACTCCATTCCGCACCTGCCACTTTTCAACGCCTGTTAGACCGTATCATTAGTCCCGAACTAGAACCGCATGCATTCGCATATCTAGATGATATAATTGTCTTAGGGGAAACATTTGAGGACCATCTGGAAAACCTGAAGGAAGTTTTCCGCCGACTGCGTATGGCCAACCTGAAATTAAATCCTGACAAATGCCAGTTTTGCAGGAAATCTTTAAAATATTTAGGCCATATGGTAACCGCTGAGGGAATCCGCACCGATCCAGAAAAAGTGGAAGCAATCCAGAAGTTTCCAACCCCGAAAAATGTCCGAGAAGTCCGACGCTTTCTAGGTACAGCTTCCTGGTACCGTAGATTTGTTCCGTCATTTTCAGAAGTAGTTGCACCGTTAACCAGACTACTCAAGAAAAACTACCGTTGGAAATGGACTGCCGAACAGGAAAAAGCTTTCACAGCTTTAAAGAAATGTCTTACCGAAGCCCCGATTTTGACTTGTCCCGATTTTGAGAAACCGTTTGTTTTACAGACCGATGCTTCCGATATTGGCCTAGGGGTGGCCCTGACCCAGAACGTTGAGGGAACCGAACATGTCGTGGCATATGCTAGCCGCACCCTCAACTCTGCCGAGAAAAATTATTCCACCACCGAAAAGGAATGTTTAGCCATCGTGTGGGGAATTGAGAAAATGAGGCCATATCTGGAAGGATACCGTTTTACCGTTATTACCGACCACCAGTCACTCCGTTGGCTTCACTCCGTTAAAAATCCGACTGGACGTCTAGCAAGATGGAGCATATTTTTACAACAATATGACTTCGACATCCAGTACCGCCGAGGAGCTTTAAACCGTGTTGCTGATGCATTATCTCGACAACCCCTACCCGATTCTTCCACCGAGGATGCCGCCGAACTATGTGCTCTAGAGGGGGCACCAGAGTGTTCTTGGTACCGGCAGAAAAAGGAAGAAGTAGAAAAGAGTCCCGAGGCATTCCCGGATTACTGTATTCGTAATGACCGGCTATACCGACACATTTGGGATTCTAGAGATCTGACCGAACCCGAGCTCAGCGACCCGTGGAAGCTATGTGTACCGAAGCCAATGAGACCGAATGTCATGAAAGAAAACCATGATGTTCCCACCGCCGGACACATGGGAATTTCTAAGACTATTGCCCGAATTTCCCTGCGATATTATTGGCCTGGCATGTTCCGGGAAGTCACTAGTTATGTGAGAAGTTGTCTTCAATGCCAGCGCTATAAGACATCGCAGCAACAGACACCAGGGAAGATGCAACCGTCCGTAGTCCGACAACCCTGGGAAACCGTCAGCACCGACTTAGTTGGACCGTTACCGAGGTCCAGTAAGGGTCACCGATTTTTAATTGTATTCCAGGACCGTTTTACCAAGTGGGTTGAATTCCGACCACTCCGAAGTGCCACCGCCCGTAACGTTACGCAAGCCCTCTACGAGGACATCATTTGCCGTTATGGATGCCCGAAGGAAATCATCAGTGATAATGGAACGCAATATGATAGCCGTTCATTCCGTTCCTTATTACAAGACCTGGATATACGACACCGATTTACTCCGCCCTATACTCCGCAAGCAAATCCTGTTGAGAGGACAAACCGGACTATCAAGACAATGATAGCACAATTCTGTGAACAGGATCACCGTCACTGGGACCAACATCTAGCCGAATTCAAATTTGCAATCAACAGCGCCCGTCATGAATCTACAGGATTCACACCCGCCTTCCTGAACTTTGGCCGAGAGTTGGAAGTACCGAAGGCACTGTACCGCAATAAGGAATCTATCCCAGAGGAAGGGCCGTCCGATACTGACCGAAAGAACCATGCAAACCGTATATCGAAACTGCAAGAAGTTTTCGATCTAGTAAAACTAAATTTGTCACATGCCTTTAACACACAAAGTCATTACTATAATCTCCGCCGGCGTGACTGGCGATGTCGCCTAGGAGACCGGGTAATGAAGAGGGAGAATCCGCTGTCGTCCGCTGTTAGAGGTTTTGCGGCAAAACTAGCTCCGAAATACTCCAGACCGTATACCGTGGTTAAAGTAATTTCACCCGTAGTCTATGACTTGAAGTCCGAGACTGGGAAAAAATTGAGGAGGATTCATATCAAGGATTTGAAACCTGTACTGACAACCGTTTAACCGACTGATATGAGAACACCGTCATACCGAGTACCGTATACTGATTGGGCCTAGGGGCCCCTGGAAGGAACAGCGATGCTGCATAGACTTCAAGGGCCTGCATTGTCCATGGGGGAAGACATCCATCCAGTATGACACCGACACAAGCCATCCGAGGTTGAAATTCGATGTTCTGCACTGGAAGGAGAATTAGAATAGAACCGAAGAGGACCGCTGCAAGAGCAGAATAAGTGAAAGAGAACCGACATTACGTAGCTTTAAGCTAGTCCGTTTTGTAAAAGGTGAACGTGTCCCCAGAATAAAGGGTTAGTATGGGGTACGCACCTTGGTAGGATAGATAGAGATAAGTTTAAAATTTTAAGAAAGAAAAATAAAATAAAATTCTTTTATTTTATTTTTCACCGAAGTAAGGGGGGATGTAATGAACCAGTATTATTTTCCGTTTTGTGCTAGGCCGCTGGCCAGTTGTTTATTTAATTAGTTTAATTGGGTGAGAACAATTAACCGCGAGTCGAGTCGAACCGTCCGTTTGCCCTACTTTGTCGAGGGCCGCGCGCATAATCCCACCACGACTCCTGCCTAGTCAAGAGGGGATTGAGGCAATAAAACTACCGTTCCTGGACGAAAATCCTCAGTTCGCTGCCAGAACTCGAAGAGCTCCAGTACCAGCCCGAGGACCACCCCGAGAACCTGAAGACCGACCTGAGACCGCCATCCGACCCAAGGAGTTAGCCGCCAGAAGCAACCGTCCGGAATAAGTAAGCAAATTGTATTTTCCTATATTTACTTGTCCTGCTATGGTATAAGTCTGGCCGTTTTTGAACTCTGGCAAGACAGTACGACCACAGCGTTGTCGGCGAGGGTTTGGCTGGGTGCTCCACCGCCCTCGTTCAACGAACGTTGTCCGTCACATCGACCGAACTGCTGGTTTGGCTGGGTGCTCCACCGCCAGCGGAAGACGTTGAGTGCAGGCTCGTACGGCAGCAGCGTTATCGGTGACGGTTTGGCTGGGTGCTCCACCGCCGTCGTTCGACAAACGCTGTGCGCCCCTTTACTGAAACTGCTGGTTCGGCTGGGTGCTCCACCGCCAGTAGAGGACGTGAAGGTGTCAGACTGTACAGCAGCAGCGTTGTCAGCGAAGGTTTGGCTGGGTGCTCCACCGCCTAAGCTTGATAAACGTTGTAAGGCACAATAACCGAAACTGCTGGTTCGGCTGGGTGCTCCACCGCCAGTAGAAGACGTTGTGTGTCGGCTGTGCAGCGACGGATAGACCCTCGAAGTTTGGCTGGGTGCTCCACCGCTTCGGGAAGAAATCTGTCGGCCGCCCCGCATTTGAACTCGCACCTCGACCAGACTTTGCCTCCTGTTCACCAACATAAATCATTTTCCTGACTACCGTTTGCTTATTTACGTCCGTTCTAAACCGCTTTGCTTGGCTTTTTCTCCTGGCTGGTCGCATTTCCGCTTAATTTCCGTCGCTTTGCTAGAAACTGCCGCCGATATTTATTTGTAGAATTAGAGTCACCCGTAATTATTTTTCTGTTTCAGAACCATTGGGAACAATTTATTTATTGCTCTAATTTATTAATCTTATTTTTCCCTTTCTAGCACCGACCGAAATTTAAAACCGAATATTATTCTGGCGTACCGTTTCGTAAAGTCTTAGATTGTTTATTAAATAAACCAAACGCCAAAGACTCCGTTTTCTACCGTACCGATTTTGTGTCCTGATATTTGACTAATTTGTACTTATTTACAGCTCCGAAAACCGTATCGGCATTTTTAAACCCGTCGCAAATAATTGCTCTAACCCATTTTATTTCATTCTTACACCGCTTGTAAATTTATTGTATATTCCTGGTTTTAGTTAGTAATAATAATTGTAATTAGAATCTGTTTTACTTTTGTTTGTTTGTTTCAAATTCAATAGGCCTGATTAATAAATCTAGTAAATATAATTCCCGTTTGTATTCATTCTTAACGCCGACAAATTTGATAAAATTCCGATCAGTAAAAAAGGGGTCCGCTTATCTTTTTGTGACCTACACTGATAAGACCGTTTATTTTGAAAGGAAAATAACACTACACTCAGAGAACTACTTTGCTTGAAATTAAGAGAAATATAACAGACCCCTGGAATTAAACTTTCTTCACTGCAGCTATCCCGAGTACTTACTCTAAACCGAGGGTAGGTTTCACGTGGAGTTTCCCCCACGTAACCGATTGGGAAACTGGCGCCCGAGACAAAACCCGCACAAAAAGATTTAACCCGGAGTACGTTCCTGTGACGTCACTCACCACCGCCGGCTGCCAACCACCGCTGCCGATAAACTAGTAGTCAAGGGTCGTCATAAAATTAGACATCCAAATAGGGACGTCAGAGACGTCAATAAATCTAGTAAATTAGAATTCGCAATTGTGAATTAAGATTCCGTTTAGAGTTGGTAGTATACCGGGGGCAGGCACAAGTAACGTCTGAACCGAACCGTCACCACCGCAAAACCAAAACCAAAATAAAGTAAAGTATATAAAGGGTGTTACAAAAATTTGGCAACCGAGTAAAGTACGTTACAAAATTAAAGTCTAATAAATCTTTTGGGGCCTTCAATTAGAAGCCCTGTAATAGGGAGAAAATACGGAATTTAAGTTAAAAGAACAACAGAACAGAGGAACTTGGTACTTACTTGGATGGAGGACGGCTTCCAGAGTGATCCAAGAGGAAAAGCAGCTTGGATTTGTGTGAAAATCATTAATATGGGTGTTATATAACTCGTGCAGGAAGATTGCTTAGATCCAGCTAAAGCTGAGATTGTGTCTTCAAGATAGACGGCAGAAAACTATCACCACAAAACAGAGACACAGTCACAGTCACCTTTCTACTAATATCCCAGTCTATGGAACACACACACATTAATAAAATGTAGAAAAATGATACATAAGTTTCCTCAACTACGAGTTGCTGAGCACACACCCAAGAAATGCTTCTAGAACATCGTTTCCCTCCTAAATAGAAACCAAAAAAACTAGCGGGAACTCATTTAGCCAAATTACGACAACAACTGCATTCAAAAGTGTACCTACATAAACCTTAACCGTATTTAGAATTATTGTAAAAGTTCCGCAACTTAAAACGTTCTAATTGCTACAAAATTATAAAATCGAAATTGACAGCTATTCAAATCGGAGAGGCCGATGGTGTCGCTTTGTGAACAGAGATATGGTTTAAATTTTTCAATAATACTCAGTGAAAATCTTTTGAAAACTTAATTATAATATTATGATAGTTGTAAATATTTATTATTCGTGTAGCATTTTTTTCCGTTCAGTTCTTTTACCTTTTTCTTATACATTCTTATCGGAGCTGATAAATTAAAATGATAAGTAAATACAAAAATTGGCTACAAAACATTAATGAACATTTGGTTGCCTACTGTTGATGTCCTCAACTTAAATTAAAATACTGAATCCTTAAACTAAACTTTTCGTATTCAGGGTAACTCAAAACAATCTCGTTTCGCGATACAATTGAAAATAAATTAAAGAAAGAACTTTACGAAATGTGGTGAACGTTACAACAGGACACCACCGCAACGTCTCCATGCCGTAGCGATCTCACCGCTATCGCCACGGCCTCTGTATTTTGAGTTTGGAGCCGCTGCAGCGGATAGTGGTCGATGCACTTCTTTACTATGAGTGCAACACCACCCCCGTTACGGTTTCTGTGATGTCTGTATATGTCATAGTCGTGGATGGTGGTATGAGATGCCTCGCTGAGGTAGGTCTCCTGGACAGCCATAACGTCTATGTTTAGTCATAATGTTTAGCCATAACGTCTATGTTTAGACGGTTCAAGATGTCCACGAGTTCCATTTTTTTGGCCCGGAACCCGTCAAGGTTCCAGGACGAAATTCTCAGCGAGGAGGGTTGGGAGGGCCGACGAGCCATTAGAAGTCAAATAATTTTTGCATATTCGACACCATGGCCTTCAGCTGGATGCAGAAGTCCTGAAGACGCTTTGTTGCGTCAATCAGGACCGCCGCACCCGGTTGGGAGGGTGTCGTGTCTGTGTGTGCTTGTGGTGAGGTGTTGTGTTTTTGTATAGTGTTTTGCGTCGTGTGTGTGTTTGTGTTTTGTGTTTTTAGTTTTGGGGTACTGAGGGCACCCCATATAGCTGGCGGGGTGTGGCCCGGCGCAATTTGCACACCTGGCGGCCGTGTCTTTGGCCTTTTTACAGACGTGCGTGCTGTGGTTTTCGCCACAATTTACACACTTTGGCTCGGCTGTGCACCGGGTCTGGCCGTGGTCGAACCGCTGGCACCGGTGGCACTGTGTGGCACCCGCTGCTTTCGCTGCAGCTCTACTCGAACCACGAGCGAGCAGCAGCGGGTTACCTTCAGGATATCCTCCTGGTCCTGTGGGGCCTGAACTAGGACCAGGGGCATTTCCTATTTATTTTGACGGCTCGCCATGCGGTGCACTATTGCGCAGGTATTCCGCGTATCACCACCCTCAGCGTTTTTTCTTCGCTGAGGGTGAAGGTGTGGTACTCCTAGCCTTTGTCTGTCAGTGTCTTTGTCAATAGTCTGTGGTCTTTAGGTATGTTTGGGTGTATGGCTATACCGTATTTAGTCAGTTTGGCTTTTGTGTAGTTAATGTTAAGTGAGTATTTTTTGTATTTGCGTCCACCGTTCTTGCTTTCGTAAGATTACCGGGGGACTTGTTTGGTTTTATCTGTCTGTTTTTGTGTGTTTTGTGGGGAAGCGTCCATCGTCCACGCTCCGATCGAGAAAGTGCCGCAGCCCAACCCAAAACAAGCTGACGTGCACTGAACGGTGTCATCACGCGGCTCCTCGACCCAACGTAAAACAGGCGGACGGGCGAAAACGGTGTGACGTCACAGCCTCCGAAAATTCGTGTCCGCGACACCTCCCTCGTATGGTATCTCCAAGTTCAGGTTAGTACCGTGTTTTTTTTGTTTTTGTATATTTTTTGCGGTTTTCTTTATTATTATTATATTTATTATTATTTATTATTATTATTATTCAACAACGCATGCATCCGCTAGCTCGATTACTTCCTGCAGGAAGAGCGAGCGAGAAACCTGCAGGAGGGAACGGAAGGACGGGGAAAAAGGTTCAGGTCTCCTTGGACCGCCCCGATCCCGGCTCTGTGGCAGCGGGGATGGCGTCGGTGGCGATAGGGCGGCCCCGACGGTGTCTGGTCATGCAAACGCGCGCGAAAACGTCTCTGTGCATGCCATGCGTAAGCAAGCTTTGGAGGGTCACTGAACTCGCGGCGTGCCGGTACGCGGTTGGTTTTGATCGAGGCCCGTCGATTTCACTTCCCACGTCGGCGTGCCTGAAGTTCATTTCCTCTTGAATTTTTCGTTTATGCGACGCGTCGCAGTGCCGGACGTAGATCATCGAGATGGATGCGCGCATGCGCGCCGTCCCGTTCGATGGAATACGTCGTTTCTCCCCCGCGGCGCACGACGCGGTGTGGGTGTGTCCACTTGGCGCAAAACGGATCGGCGGATGTCCCTGGCCAGACTCGAGTCATGACCTCATCACCGACGGCAAATTCAAGCGGGGCTTCTCGGGGTTCGGGGTAGAGATTTCGCTGGAAAATCTACTGACGATCCCTGGCTCTTCTCATCCGTTCGTTACGCGCTTCTACCGTGCGTTGGGCTGGTGGTGCGACCTGCGGTGGAATCACCCATTCGCCGGGGCGTTTGAGCAATCCCCCGTCATAATCTCACTAGGCGTCATCCCCGTGGACGCATTGGTTCGATTTCGGAGTACGAATAGTCTCGCTGATGAAGGCGTCCCACCTACGATCCGTGTTACGTCTAGTTCGTAGCACCTTTTTGAACTCTTGAACCCTGCGTTCCACTGGGTTTGCCCGCTGGTGGTAGATAGCGGCGTAATACGGGGTGATCTTCATCTCCTCCAGGTACTTCAACCATTTTCCCCCGCGGAGAACTCCTCCGTTGTCTGTTATGCACACTTGTGGATACCCCCATTTCGTGCAAATATCCTGAACGAAGGCTCGCATCTCCTGGTGACGTACCCGCGGTACGGCGATGGCCTCCACCCATTTGCTGAAGATATCCACAGCGATTATAACGTATTTATTCTTGCTTCTTGTTTCGGGATACGGCCCTAGAACGTCAAAGCTCCAGGTGTGTGCCGCATCCGTGGGGACTCGAGGCCGGAACGGCGCCCTAGGCTGCCCGTTATCGGCCTTGGTTGACGCGCATACAAGGCACGCTTTTGGATGGCTCGAAGTGTTTCATCTCGCCCTAGGTGTGCGGCGAGCACGGCGTCGTGGTAGGTTTCTACAACTTCTTCTTGCATTATACCTGGTACGTATAATGCACGGCGGTCGTCATATCTCCTCCAGATATAGCCTCTCTCGAAGACGTAGACCTCGGCGATGCGACGCTCTGCTTCCGTTTCGGGGCCATCACGCTGTATGCGGTACAACCTAGCCCTGTCTGTACGACACTGGTCGTCTTCGCCTTGTGCTCGCTGAACGCGCTCGAACAGTGGCACGTCTTCGGCAGGTATCCCTCCAAGGTTCGCAGGTTGTTGTACTTGGATCTCTTCTTCGTCGATTTCGTTGGGCCGGTTGTCCTCTTGTCCTCCCGGCGCATTCACTTCACGTACGTGAACATCATCTTTGACGGGTTGGGGCTCCTCTTGCTCCAACAGCGGATTTTGTTCGCGGCCTGCGTCTTCCTCGACGTGGTTCACGACCGGGTACATCCTATCTCGGGTGGACAATCTTCACGCGCTTCCTCCTCGGGGTTTCGTGATAGAAAATTCGGTAGCTCGTTGATTCGACCTGGTACGTGGACAATGCGAAACCGGTAACCTAGTAGCATCAAGGCCCACCGGGTTAATTTCGTTTTCTCATCTTTGTACCGGTCTAGCCAAAGAAGCGCTCTACTATCCGTGTAGAGGGTGAACTCGCGGTTCTCCAGGTGTTGACGGTATTTTCTAATACCGTAAATCACCGCAAGGGCCTCTTGCTCTTTCACGTGGTACATCGACTCGGTTTTCGAGAACTTCGATGACGCGCAGGATATCAATCTTGTTCCATCGTCGTTTTCCTGGAATAGCACGGCGGCCATCCCTACGGCGCTGGTGTCGGCCTGGAGGCAGTAAGGCAGGCCGATTTTTGACCTGTGCAAGGGCTCGTGATGAACTAAAGCGAGCTTGAGTTCGTCAAAAACCTCCTGCTCCCTAGCTGTCCAGCGGTAGCGTCGACTGGCGTCTAATAAATTTGTCAAGGGAGCTGCCAGTAAGGCGAACCGCGGCACGTATTCACGTAGCCATCCGGCAAGCCCGAGCAAGTGTCGCAAGTCCTTGATATTTTTCGGCGGCGCGTGTTCTTGTATACGCGTAAGGTGCCGTTCTTGTGGCATGTTATGGTCCTTAGTGACGATGTGACCTAGATATTCTATATGCGTCGCGGCGAAGCTGCACTTCTCGGGTGAGACGCACAGTCCGTGTTGCCGGAGTCGTTCGAACACCAGTCTGAGGTGTTCTACGTGCTCCTGCGGCGTCTTACTATAGACAATGATGTCGTCTAGGTACACCTTCACGAAACGATGTAATTGGCCTCGCAGTACTTCCGTCATGAGCTTCTAAAAGGTACCTGGGGCTCCAGATAACCCGAAGAGCATGACGTTGAACTCGTAGCTGCCGCCGTCTGGTGTTGTGAACGCCGTGTATCGTTTAGACGCCTCTTGTACAGGTACCTGCCAATAACCTGCTTTAAGGTCTAGGGTCGTGAAGTACTGTGCTTCACCCAGCTCCTTAAGCATGTCGTCAATTGGAGGTAGTGTGCCTGTTTCGACGAGCGTATTTTCGTTTAGCTTACGGTAATCCACACAAAAACGCTGGCTACCATCCTTCTTCTTCACAAGTAGGGCTGGTGAATTGTACTCTGAAGTACTTTGTCGTATCACCCCCTGTTGCAACATTTCTTCGCAGGCCTTGTTTATTACTCGCTTTTTGTCCTCCGAACATCTATACTGTGGAGTATTTACAGGATCGTCGTCGCGTAGAACTATGCGATGTTCAGCTAGTTTCGTCGACGCCGGTCTAGGCTCGATCGAGAACACGTCCATGTACTCGCCCAGGACCTCCTGGCACTCTTCTTCGAAACTAGGCGTAATCTTCTCGCATAGCATTTCTCATATTTGCTCTCGTTGTTCGTTGTTTACTTCTAAAGGCGTCCCATATATGCCGCGTCGTCGGTCGCGTCCATAATAAATCATCCCCTGGGAAAAATCCATTACGACGTGGTGCTCTAGTAACCATGGTAGTAACATTGGCTCCTTGGCTAGCTAGTTGCACGCGAGGTCCATTTCCATTCCGTCTGTCTTCGGCGAATTCTGTCCGCAAAAGGTTAACGCCTGCCCCAGAATCCACTAGGGCGGTGATCCTCCGGCTTCCTAACTGCAAAGTTAGCCGGGGTGCCTCCGCATTTTCACGAATCGTGTTAACTCTTTTGTTTTCTAGAGATTCGCGCTCGCTGACGTCGTCCTCTAGGTCCCTCGGTAGCTGTATTTCTTGTATGGGTTCCTCTTGAAGCTTGGGGCTCGTACCCATGTCCTTGAAATCACGAGTCTCATCTTCTCCGGCCTCCCTCGTCGAGATGGCTGGTCGTCGTTCGTCATTGTCGTGGTGGAGCTCGTCTTCGTCGTATTCAGGTCGCTCCAACCCGGAATACGCGCTTTCTTTGATTTTTACTTGATTTATTGTCGTGGGGGCCCGGGTCGTGGCTTGGCCTTTGTCACGACCCTCGGGGCGTTTCCTTGGTAGCGTTTAGGCTCGTCGTTCTCGACGCGCTGTCGCGGGCTCGGACGTGGCGGTCTTGGAGGTGGCCTGGGGGGCCTCCCTCGTAGGCTGGTTCATCGGTGGTTGCCCTCGAGGTGGTGACCTCGGGCGTTCCTCCGGCTGCCTTTGACGCCAGTCGTCGCGTCGCGACGGCGGTCCGTTATACTGTCGTTGTTGTGGCAGCGGTCCCTCTTGACGGAACTGTCGCTGCGACGGTCCGTTTCCCTGATCACGGGGCTGTTGCCTTGGTGTGGGTGTAGACACATCACGTTCCGAGTGCCTCGGCGGTCCCCGTGAGGGCTGTTGCTCTCGTGCAGGGGCGCGCGGTGCTGGCCTAGGCCCAACCGAAGTTTGAGACGTGGTCTGATATGCCAGATCGCCCTCGATCTGGGATATCACGCGCATTAGGTCTTCGGTTGTGCCGAAGTGCCCTAATCGTGCGTACGTACGGAGATTTGGCCTCATCTGCTCGATGACGATCTGCACCCTTGCCGCCTCCGGCGTCGCAGGTGCCAATCGCTCAAACAGCGCGACTTTCCCGGTGATGAACGCTCTCACTCGGGCCTTGTACTTCCCCGTACAATTTCCGGGTGAGATCGCAAAGCGTCGCAACACCGTTAAACTCCTCCTCGAATTTTCGAGTGAACGTCTCGTAGGTGACGCCCACTGGTTGCCTTGCAACCCAACGTTTGGCCCGTGCAGTGCTGCGCACCGTTCGCATCCAGTGCTCGGCCTCCAAGTCGTGCTCTGCAAAGTACCGCTCCAGTCTTCGCAGGTACTGTTCTGGGTATTCGTCTTCCCGTCTATGGAATTCGAATTTCGGCTTCTGGCGAAACTGTTGTCGCTGCAGGGCCTTTGTCCGCTCGGTTAATGCTGTGATGGCTAATAGCATCACGCGAGTGGCCAGCCGCTGCTCGACATCAGCGCTGATTTCTGGGCCGCGTTCCTGGTTACGCGGTGTCGTCGATCTTCTGGGGGCGACGACAGGCACCTCGCCGGGTCCTGTCGCGTCGAGGGTCCTCCAGGTCAGGACTCCTTGCTCTAGTTCTTCAATTCGGGATGTTTCGGGGGTCGATGTCCTTCCAGACAGAGACAGACAGAGGAACTGAGGCTCGGTACTAGACAGGTTGTCGTAATCTATGACCGGAATTATTTGTAACATCGACATGGGTCCTCGGTGGAGACATCGGGAATTCTAATCGAGCCCCACGTTGGGCGCCATGTCGTGTAATATGATCTGAAGTGCCTAATAATTGAGAATTGCGGGATGATTCGGTAACCTGGGCTCGCCGCGGAGACATCGACGCAGAGCTTCGAGCCCCACGTCGAGTGCCATGTCGTGAATTATGCTCGTTTGGATGGGTTTCCTCAACATGGGTCCGCGGTGGAGACAAAAGAAGTTCAAATTGAGCTCCACTTTGAGCGCCGTGTCGGGTTAGACTTTCTAGATATGGACCACTTAGGCGGTGATCGAAGCAGGGATACGTCTTACCCCGTACGACAATGTCGGAGCAAGCTCTTTTGCTCCGAAAGTCTTGTAAAAACACTGATTCTACTTTAAATGTGTATTATAGGACTCGTAGGAGCCTATGTGTGTACCGCCGTTCTGAGGTGGGAGTCTCACGATGGAGCCGGCACAATCGGAGACAGGGTCTTCGTCGGAGATGCTCAGTCTCGGACGGTATCGCAGGTCTCTAAAGGAGCCTGGGGTATCGCTGTTTCGATGCTATCGCTATCGAACAGGATATTCGCCTCAGGTTGGGCTACTTCGGGCGGTACGCAGGTCTCTAAAGGAGCCTGGAGTTTATCGCTGTTTCGATGCAGGGGGCTATCGAACAGGATCTTCGTCGGTGGTGGTTAGTCTCGGACGGTATGTCTCCTGAAGCGAGTAGTGGTTGCTAAGCACTATAAATTGCCTCGTCAAGGTATGGCAGCCTTGACGGAAGCCTCGTGAAGCGAGCATGTGAGCTTGAGCTCCAAAAGTTCTTGAGTTTGATGCCAGGATTTTCACAATCAAACCGTGGAAGATATGTTAAATGATGTATTGAACAGAATTAACAGACAATAAGTGCTCTTAATTAACATATACAAGACATTTACCATAGAATATTATTTGTTACATATTGCTCTGTGTCGCTCATTTGCGCTATGCACTCCCACTGAAGTACTGCAGACGTCGGAAGTAGATGTTCGATCGCTTTCCTCCGATACTTTTGGCGGAATGCTCGTGAATCGTCCGCCAAAATCTCCAGCAAAAAGCACCATTCGTCGCCGTCGATGTCGGATCTCGTTCTCCTCTGGCCTCTCCGGATAGTTGATGTCGGCATCGGGGATTTTGGAGTTTTCTCCCATTTTGAGAAATCTCTACCTCGGTCTCGGCTTAGGCTACCGATCATCGCATCCAACCGCCAGAGCGGTGGGACCCTCGGCCCAAAGACGGGGAGGTCTTAATACTGCATGGATCTGGTTCAAAAGTGGACTGGTGATGTACGACACGAAGTAGTACCGTGGTTGGAGGGTTCGGTCGAGATCGCGCGGACATTTCCGGCGGCAGCTAGGAAAACGTGAAATCCTATTATGGCTTAACTGGCCGTTAGTCGCACGATTTGGCTCGAATTTGGATATGATAACCACATAGGGATACTCTATTATGGTTTTGAGGTTCGGCCGAGATCGAATGAGCGGAACGGCTAAAAACGCGGAAAACGTAAAATCCGCATTTCCCCGTATTACGGCGTTTTGGCTCATCCGATTCGGACGATTTTAGGGGGGTAATGTCAACGAATTGAGGAGTGCTGCATTAAATTTTGACACCGATCGCTCAATAAGTTTTTGAGTTATTGACGATAGCGTCCTTGGACCAATTCGAAAGATGAGTAAAAACAATGGTTCGTCTGCAGGTTGCGAGAGTCGCTGCAATGGATACTGATCGTCGGAATGGCAGACCCAGGCGAGATCGGCCGCGATGTAGGTGACATTGGAAACATCGGTGAAATTGGTCTGAACTGATACCGTGGAGGCTTTTTTTATTTGCCCGGCCGACGGCGATTAGTTCTGAAACCGTGGCGGGTTTTCTGTTTGGATTGGAAAGGTAGGCGAATTTGACTCCTTTCCAATTCAACGGTCTCAGGCATATCCGTAGGTACAAGACGATTTCTAGGAATATACTGAGTGTTCTGAAATCCTGAAACTCGCTCGAAGGGTGGAATACGACAAGGTTATTTTGACGGGATGAAATTAATGTTACATTATTTCGTGGTCGATTGCAAGATTTGAATCATAGAAATACAACATTTTCATTCCAGACACCTTGTGACAACTCTGAACTTTGAAGCTTCAGACTCAACCGCGACAATTTATACTGTACCAGTGACACTTCCATCAAATTACTCGATTTTTTCAACAACCGAATATCAAGAAATTCTCACCAACAAAATGAAAAGAAATCAATTTTGGAATTTTTATTCTATATAAGTAATGAGAATAATGATGGGAATATTATTGTTACAGCATTTCGCGATACATAACTTAGGTTAGGATTAGGTATTATTTTTCATAATAATAAAAAAAATATATAGTTAATACAAACCTTAATATTGTCTTTCAATGCCTTGTAGATTTCGACACATATTTCGTATAAATTTAGATATGGAAGATCCTGGAACACGATAAAAGTTACTGAGTCTCGCGTAACTGATACCAGACGAAAAAAAATCTAAAGTAATCTCCAATTTTAATCTTGCTGGTAAAGCCTCTCTCATTGTAGTATGCATTTGTTGTATTTTGCTTGTCACAAGACACAACAGAACATCAAAAATAACTTGCAACATTCCCAGAACACTCTTGTATTCACCTAGATCTTCACAGCGTAGTTCTTCTAAAAGCAATGCGTTTTTCTAGGAACTCTTCTAATAATCGATCCAATGATGCAACTTAACACAATTTCCCTAGTAAATGTTTCAGTCTAATAACTGTTTCTTTTGAGTAAGTTGTTAATTTTTCTCCACGGTAAACAACAATGATAGGTACTGGCTTTGGCTTAGTTTCCAGCATCATCTGTACCGCTCTAGCATTGTTCTAAGCCAGTATACTAATAACTCAGGGATAAGGATGCCGGAATACTGGCTTGCTATCTTAGCTTGAAAAACTAGCCTCATGTATACCGGCCATAATAGAAGATGAATTCTGTCCGCCATGATTACAATTCAATCAGTTGATAAATGATAAATAATCGGAGGAATAGACTTATAGATTTATTGGAAATTGCTGTGAAAACTAATAATAAATCCAAAAAAAAGAATCGTCACATTCTGACTAAGGTTTTCTGTACCAATATGTTTTTTGTAAATTGTTTCATTGTCTTCATTATACCTCATTGCATCGACTTAATTTTGTATTTTATACCTGTGATTCATTTGTGATTGTAAATTGTTAAGTTTTATTTTGTATTAATATTTTTTGAATTGTCTACAAATGCTGATTGAATTGGCCACCAATTTATAGGTACAGTTAGACTGTTGGGTGCCAGAACACAAAGGCATTTACGGGAACAAGAAAGCGGATGAACTTGCTAGGAAGGGATCCGAGACAGAGTTTATTGGCTCGTAGCCTTTTTGTGTCGCCGTGGAGCGGATAGGGCGGTGGTGGTGATCGGCAGGTCATCCATGGTATAGGTAAGTTTTACACAGGTGAGTAGGAAAATGTAATAGGATTCACCCAAACTAAAGAATAACAAAGACACAACCCATGCAAGGCTCTAACAGCAAGGTTCTGATGTTCTGAAGAGGTTGCAGAGACCGCGTCTTGGGATAGTCGAACACTGAAGGTAAGTATGAAGATATAAAACTAAGAATTTAATGGAGTATGTTATTTATAGGCACGATCGTTATTACTGGTAAAAGTTCCGCGCACTAGGCAATGTCTCAAACTGAAATCACTAGCAGTTGTTTACAATTCGCGAGGTCCCAAGTTTAATAGATCCGGGTATCGACTTACCGTATTGGCTCACGGCGTCCCCGACTGTCCAAGGTAAGACACACACTCACTTAAGATAAGAAATCTTTTTGAATGTCTGGGTCTAATACCCACGACTTGATCAGTAGATTTAACACTATTTAATAGGAATTCTTTTTGGAGGTTGGCCCTCAGGTAAGTTTAGCACTGACTCGACAGTTACGTTAGGATGGAGGTGCGGATACCTCTGTACAACAACGGAACATACAAAGTAGAAAATGGTCTAATGCCCAACCGAAGTTCAATTCAGACCGGTAACGATCGTATTCGTAAACGATAAAGAGAATTTGGAAAAATAATGTACGG
This sequence comes from Anoplophora glabripennis, assembly GCF_000390285.2. Taxonomy (NCBI): domain Eukaryota; kingdom Metazoa; phylum Arthropoda; class Insecta; order Coleoptera; family Cerambycidae; genus Anoplophora; species Anoplophora glabripennis. The sequence continues at coordinate 20,901 of NW_019418715.1, read as the reverse complement.
CAGATTCGATCTGGCATATTCCAAAGTGCTCTCGATCCCGTTCCACGTCGAGCTTTTATATCCACAGCTCCCAACAACGGGACCTCTGATTGGCTCAAAACTAATTATTGAATAACTTGCTTAATACTTTCCTGATCGCCACGAAACCACCACCAAAAGTTGCAACATTAAATTCCGCTTCCAACGGTGTAGCTTACTCGCGGTAACCCCGTAGTTTCCCGAGACGGGTAATCCCGCGACATCTGCGGTAAATCTCCCAGTGTGGTCGGACGGACTCTGGGCGAATGGACAGATGGAATATCCTTTGAAGGAAAGAGCAAATGAGTTGCTGAACTTGACTAAAATTCGGCTCAGGAAAGTGACGGGACTCATAACGGGACACTGTTTTAGGAAACATGTGACTTCTCTGCATATCCTAGGCGAGTGCCCGGAATTTGCACTTAGTAGAATGACGCTCCTGCATGGTGAGACCCTATTTAGAACCCAAGGAGTTGATAGAACTGTCAACAACGAAGCTTTTGGACTTTGTTGAAAGGACAAAACTACTAGCTGAATAGGACTAAGTAGTGGGATGCATAATAGGCCTAATAAGGCCGCGGTGATATGGGACTTATCAGAACCAACCATTAGGAAAAGAAGTATTTTTGTTTATTTTATTTATTTTATATTTTAGTTATAGGTAAGGATCTGCCTATTTCTTGAAAATAAATGCATGAACACACAATTATTTTTTATTTAAATTTGAAATTTATTAACTTCCTGTACAAATAAATGAGTTTTATATACTTAACAAAATTAGAATTAGGTATAGATTATGTAGACTTTTACAGTAGAGAACAAATTTCATCACGTTTATCCAGACCACTTTGTTCTACATCACTTTGTGCTGGAGGATCTTCTACATCGGGTAACTCAAGAATCACATTCCGTAGGTATATCAGTAAAGTGATCATTGAAGAAATTATGAAGAACACAGCAGGATGTAATTATTTTTACTGCCTTTTTGATAGAATATGTATTTATATGCTTTAAAATTGCCCATCTTCCTTTTAATTGACCAAAAACATGTTCTATCACTACTCTTCTTTTACTTAAACTATAGTTATGACGCTTCTGCTGCCTTGTTAACCTGCCAGCATTCCTGAATTACAATACATGTATAAACCACAGCATGTGACATTGAATATGGTAGTTTTTTTCATGATACATAAACAATCATTTCTTATTCAATTATAAATAATATTTATCTATATGGTGTCATTAGCCATGATTTGCAAGGGTAGGCTGAATCACCAAGCATATTTATTAAAAAAGTATGTAGGTATTTGACCTCATTTCTTGAATTCTCCTAAATAAACCACCTTCATTTAAAATCTATAAGAAACAATATTAGTGACATCTCGTATTGTTTAATCTAGCATCATGTACTGAGCCAGGAAACCCAACAAATATATTAATAAAAAATCTTGATGTAGAACTGATTCCCTGTAATGTAGTGTCTATCTTGATAGCTATCATGTTGCCCCTGAGGTATTGTACAATCTCTGTAACATCCATCAATCGCACCGATAACATCTACATTATTTTTTGTATCAGTTCAAAAACTGAATTAGAGTTAAATGTGTATCTAGACGTACTTGGATATCCACAGGCTGCAAAAAAAATCTTCGTTCACTTGGATACATTCTTCTACAATTGGCCAAAATATAGGGGAGGGTGGGTAGGAATGGGTCGTTTTTCCTTCAAGGCGTGACATTTTTCAAAATTTTACTATTATGAATACAAATTTATGTGTAACATGAGTCTATATCTATGTGTTCTTGATATTTGGCATTTGAAAGATGATATAAAAAGCGTTCAATAGTGGCAGATGAAAATGTCTTGATAGATCATTGCGACCCATTCCTCCTGATAGCAGGAGGAATGAGTCAGAGGGGATGAGTGATGCAGGAGGAATGGGTTTTTTTTTAAAAAAAAATTGGAATGCCAATAAACAAATATTTTACCATAAAGTATTGCTTTACTAAAAATAAAATATCATTTATTCTATATAAAAACAAAACGAAATTTTTCGAAACAGAGGCCACTACCAGTGAGAGTTAAACACAAAAAAAGGTTTAGAAAAAAGATTTTTAACGTAATTTTTTATAATCATTAAAATCTACATCAAAATATAGAACTGAAAATATTCTACTGCTCCCACCAGATTTGCAAGGTGAAGGAAGCTTTAAAACAACATCTTGTTTTTGGACACAAGAAATATCGGGGACAGCTGGGAAAATAAAGCCATTTCCTTTTCTTCCAAGAAAACTTAGTTCATATTCATCATCAAGTTCTTTTTCAACTCTGCCTATATAATGTATGAGGGTCGTTTTGGAGCAAAACTTAACCAGAAGAAAGTCCCCTTCTTCTACATTTTTTGCCGAATAATCAAAATCTTTTTCCGGAGGTTCAAGGACAAAGTCACTTTCACTTGAATTATCTGCTTTAAATGATTCTTCTGACTCACTTGTACTATCATCTATGGCTTTGGATGTAGTTGCAACAGTTCTCGGTTTTCTGGCACGTTTTATTAAATTTTTATCTTTGGTTTTAGACTCATTTCTCTTAGTAGTCTTTTCTTCGTCATTTTTTATTTCAGACTTTTCTTCATCCAGTAAACGCAACTTAACCTTTTTTGCTTTTCTTTCCTCTATTTCTTCCTTTTCGGGCGTATCGGTCATTATTCTGGTACGTCCCGGTTTTCTTCCACCTTTAAAGATTTTCCTTGGAGCTGCTTTAGGGTAGGGTACAATATCTGCAGGTGAGAGTATCTAGAAATAATAAATGAGTTGATGATAAATTTGTTTTTTTTTTGAAAATACTCACTTGAAGACTTGTTGAAGGAGGTGGAGTTTTTGGCCTTAGAAATGGAGGTTCAGGGCTGGTGTGTTGCACTTGAGCAGCCTCATTCTGTAATGGGCGATCCGTAACAGAAGCCATTAAGAACTCATCGTCTGAGAATATATTCCTATTAAGAGGCCATATTCCAGTACGTTCAAAGCCTTTCATAATATTGTTTTTGCTGAAGGCTTGAACAAATGCTTTTTGCGATAATTCAGCGATATTATAAATCGTTATTGGTTTCCCTGGGTTGGATGCTAGAAAATCATCGCAGGCCTGGTTGTATCTCGTTTTCAAGGGTCCATATACTGCCACATCTAAAGGCTGCAGACGGTGGCTTGAATCAGGAGGAAAAGTGATGAGATGTACACCAGAATTCCTTGCTGCATTGATTACTTCAATTGAGACATGGCTGTCGTGATTATCTAAAAATAAAACAGCGGGCTTTTCCTTGGAACACCTGGCATGTTCAACGAAATGATTAAAAACTTTGATAAAATTTTCGGTTGTCATCCATCCACTGCTGTGTCCCAATATCAAACTATTAGTGGGTGCTGAACGCCCTATAATCTCTAGATGTCTTTGACGCGGAAAAATATATGCAGGTGGAACTGTGTTACCAGCGGCGTTAATGAAGCAACACATTGTTACTAGCTGGCCTCTTCTCCAGAAGTAACTTGGCCAACTTGCTTTAGGCCTTTCTTTGCTAGCACCTTTTGTGGCTTATGCACAGTAGTCAAGCCCGTTTCATCGCAGTTCCAAATGTCTGCAGCACTGATTGTAAAAAGTTCATAAACATTTTGCACATTATCAAAAAATTGGCCGATATTATGCTTATTGAAGCTTGTCGACCTACTCAGACTAGTTGCCTCTGGTGTCCGCAAACTAAGATTAGGGTTTCTTCTTAGGAATCCAAATAGCCACTCTCGTCCTGCCTTTTCCTCTTCATCCCATTTATTAGGAATGTTGAGATTAAGAGCCTTAGCGTATTTATATGCCAATTTCCTGGTGTCGGTTGAGGTAAGACCGTAATGCATTCTTGAGCACTTTTGTAAATAGTTAGCCATCATCTGCTCTTGTTCAACTGAGAAAATTTGCCGAACTGTCAAATTTGGTTTCCACTCAAATGATGCATTATCTGCAAGCACTCTTGCACGAGCAACATGTCTTTGTAATGTATAAAAAGGAATGCTGAAGTTTCTAGCTACTTCTTTTATGGAAGAACCGTTGTTCACTTCTTCGACCGCAGCCTTAATTTCCTCAGAACTTTTTCGAACACGTCCTGTCTTCTTAACCCAAATCCTAGGCATCTGCTCAACGAAAAAAAAATAAATATATATCAGCAGGAGGAATGGGTCGCTAATTGTTAGGAGGAATGGGTCGACCCAATCCTCCGCCAAGCCAGCGACACAATCCTCCTGCGTTCATCCTTCAGTAAACAAACACGTGCACTGAGAAATTCAGGTTAGGTAATGATAATTCAGTAGTGGAATTTAGTAGGCGATAGGGCATGCCTTATAAGAAAAAAATACTTGCCTAACTAATGTTAAATATGAACGAAAATATTACAAATTAAAGTAAATTGAAAATATTTACCTTAACGATCCAAATACACACGTGTCTCGATAACAAATGATACTCTACTTCAACGATGTTCGAACAAACGTCAACTCTAGCTCCCAAGTACCGCCACCTATTGATCAATAGCCATTCCAAATATCGCTCGTTCTGGAAAATTAAATAAGGCATACCCATTCCTCCTGCGACCCATTCCGACCCACCCTCCCCTATATTTATTTGTTAACATGCAAAGTCCTTGCAGAATAGTATCAATACAGTTAAATATTGTTGCTACATTGAAACGATTACCAAGCGATATGGTATCGCCTTTAGCTAAATACCATAAAGAAATGAGTAGGTACTTTCTTTTCTAATTGAATCGGTAAGTATCCGTCACGGTACTGGGAACGACGTAAAACATTGCCGAATGCAATAATTAATACTAAATTTGTTTGTTTTGTCATTCGAAAGTGCATATAAAATCGTTTGACAAATAATTATCTATCCATACTTCATAGAAATTTGGGAATCGGCAATATTTATGTCTAATTGTAAGATATAACATATTTACTTCTTCCATATCCACTCCACTTGCTTCAAACAGATGTTCACAAACGTTAATCGCATTTGAGGTGGTGAAATAATTTGAAAACATTATCTGATAATATAGTCCAGGCGATATCTGTTTCGGGTTGGGTAAAACGCATATGATCGGAGATTTTTGCTTTAACGGCTTCTAAATAACATCAGAAATGATAAATTTTCTATGCAAATAAAAAAAAACGTGGGCTTAATTTTTATTGCAAGAAAGTATAATAAAATAGCAAAAAAATTCATTTTGTTCTTGGATTTCTCGGCGACAACTTAGCAACTATTCATTTTAGACAAAAATGGAAGAGGAAAAAAGTTTTGTAATTAAATTTTGATCAAGATAGAGTTAGTTGCAATTCGAAAAAATAATTATTGTTATTGCAAAAATCGGAAAAATCATTTAAAAAATTGCAAAAAATGCTAGTTTAAAGGGTATTCTTCAAGGATAGTAAACAAATGCGGAAAAAATAAAGCCGGATTACTGGACATGCCGGTGTAGTGAAGTGCCGGATTATAGATGAGATTCTACTGTATTCACAATTTATTTTTTTTAAAGATTTTTAGAAATTTATCGTACAACTAAACAACAACAAAAAATTAATACCAATTTTCAGTTGTTTATTTAAATAATTATCGTTTAAACAATTTTATAATATTTAAACAAACTTACTAGTATTACCTGGTGCAACATGCAAAAATGTTGGTCGTGAATATTAACATAGTAAATAAATAAACATAATAAATTAATCATTTTTTAAAGTAACTTTATCGGCATGTCAAAAGTCCAATAATTAATAATAAAAGGTAGTTGAAAATATGATAATTGAATTTTTTAAGTTGTGAGACATCGATTTAAAAAAAAATCATCGAAATTGGTCCATTAGAAGCTGAGATAAGTGAAATTTTTCTGAGCGTCGCAGTTTTGAACTCGAGAATTCAGATCGGAGTGTGTTTGTTCCCCCCACCACTGATACCACATTGATTTCACGCGGGCTTGAATATCTTTGAGTGACATTTTAAATGGGACGCCCGTGATTGCAAATTTTGAAAATTTATATCTGGAAAGTACTCGGAATGGCAAACCTATTCGTTCAAAAAGCAGCCCTTATACCCTTATAGTTTTACTATAAATAAGGGTTAACTTTAACGGGCTATAACTCCGAAAATAATGGGCGGATCATCAGGTTTTTTTTTTAAATACTCGTCTTTCCGAGTACTTTCAAACCATATTTTAAAATTAAAAAAAATTGAAAAAAACATTAAATTATTGCAATTGTTTATAAGCGTGAAAATTGCGACAATGTTTAAACAATCACCACGGTTCACCTAAACGTCCGATTTGAATATTTCAAAAATCATTTTAAAGCTCGAGAGCTCTTCTTTCTGTGGTGAAATTTTCAAGTATTCAAAGGCTTTAGATTTTTAGAAATTTGATTTTGAAAATTTTTTAATTTAAAAAATATAAAAAATTTAAACAATTATTATGCAAAAACTATCAAACCGAATTGGATAAAATTTGGTGTGATGATTTTATGCACTAAGAAGTTTAATTGGGAAAAATATGAAGATCCTAGGTATTATTCAAGTGTCTGAAAAAAATTGACAAATAAACTAGCATTTTTGCAATTTTTTAAATGATTTTTCCGATTTTTGCAATAACAATAATTATTTTTTCGAATTGCAACTAACTCTATCTTGATCAGAATTTAATTAGAAAACTTTTTTTCCTCTTCCGTTTTTGTCTAAAATGAATAGTAGCTAAGTTGTCGCCGCGAAATCCAAGAAAAAAATGATTTTTTTTTGCTATTTTTTTTATATTTTTTTGCAATAAAAATTAAGCCCACGTTTTTTTTATTTGCATAGAAAAATTATCATTTCTGATGTTATTTAGAAGCCGTTAAAGCAAAACTCTCCGATCATATGCGTTTTACCCAAGCATACCCTTTTTAAAACAGATACCGCCTGGACTAATAATCCATATTAATTAACAGAGAACACTAGACCAACGAGAAGCGACAGAATTGGCGGCTCCTTTGATGTTTTGTGTCACGCTAGAGTCGACCAATTTGAAGGAAACACAATCGTTTACACTGAGAGAAGTTATACTTTTGAATAGATATACACTGAACTGTGATAAAATGTAGACAAATTATAACATCATTGCAACGGTTTTCATAACATTGTGTTATATACATAGGTACAGTGTCCAGAATTAGTGATAAATGTATTGAAATATTAGAGGCTAAAGGAAACAGAAAAGTCCATTAAATAGTAAATTGTAGATAATTCAGTGGTATATAGATTTATTCTTTTGACGTTATTTAAAATGTCATAGAAAAAAAAGTAGCCTTTTATATCCGTCTATACCATTTCCCTAATTATTTGTTTTATATTTTCTTAATACGATAATAATTATGATAGTTAACTGATGATTTAACCCTTTTTTAAACCTTTTTACAGACTAACATGTTGCTAAAAATTATACAGATTTTGTATGAGTTAAAATTAATTAATGAGTTAAATTCAATTTTATTTAAATTTGAGACATAGTTTTACATGTTTTATTGTGAAAGAGGATAGCCCTAAAGAGGGGAAACCTGTCCTCAATGCAATAAAATATAAATTGATTAAATACGCATAAAGTAGGTACCGTTAAAAATGCATATCTATCTTAAAACACATTTTATTGTTAGAATTATTTTGTGCTACATTGACCTTTCGTAATCCTTAGGGAATCTACTATGATTTCAAGTTGATTCTAAATTAAAACGAAATACAATACAAATAAATCCACTAACAATTAATGTTATACAACACAACTGTCCACCGCCAAAAAAACTATTTACTAATAAATTACTGGTTTCTTCTATTTATATTTGGCAGCTTTGACAGCCACTGACAGCTAACAGCAACACAACCCAGTTCGCGCTGTCGTCGTACCTCATCATCCCGTGTTGCACTTACCATTAGGTTGCGGCTCTCAGGGTTTCTGGACATGTTATATGCTTCTCGCGCTGTCGCGCTGGACTCTGCTCGAGATGTAGCTAACCTGGTAATATTGCGCTTAGGCATGGCTAGGTGAGAGGACGCGATCTAATTTGTAACAACTTGTCGTTCCCTTAGATAGGATGTAAGAGAGGTTTGACTCTAACAAAGGGAATTTGGATAAGAATGATATGAGATATAGGATCGGTATTGGAAAGATAGGTGAAAAGTGACTTTAAGCGCCAATACGTCCCGCTATCTCTGATATTTGAGCTTAGGCGGCTATGAGAGCCGTTGATTAGGTAGTTTGTATATATAATTCTTATAATTATATATATCTAGAGGTAAACACTACGCTCATATAGTTCTGATAACTATAGGGGCGGTTTGATGCACTTCACTAGAGCTTATATCTAACACTTTATGATAGGGCTGGCTAATGGCCCGTGATTTGGGTCTGCCGCGGGTCAGAAATAAATGCCCGGGCGACGTTTTACCTTTCTTTTATAGATAAGAGGTAGGTTAGGTTATATATATATATTTATTAACATAAATCTGACTCTAACAATAGGTTAAATGTGTGCGAAAGGCTGTAATAATGACTGTAGAGGCTTTAATGTCGCAACTTAGAATTTGGAGCGTCCCACACAGAGACTGGCCGGATACGTCGATCCGGTTAAATAACTGCAAATGCCTGCAGTTGACGGTCCATCTCGGTAGGTGATTCGCGGCCTTGATCCGCGGTTGATTCCCGGGTTTTTTCTACGAATTTTCTCCCTCTTCTTGACCGGTGCTTCCCTGCAAGGCCGGGGACCATTGGAAAGTGGGTCGAATTCTTGACTCCCTGGAAGGTGGCTGCTGGCGCGTTGTCGGCTTCGCATCGGTCGTCCTCGATGTGGCCTAACTCGTCTCCATCACCAGAGGGCGCATTTTTGATGATTTGCGGCTTCTCGCAGGTGGATTGGAAACATCGGTGATTTTCGTTATTTGGCTTGCTTGGCTCAACTGCGGCTCTGCGATGCTGGAAATCTGAAACATAGGTGTTTTTGTTTGTTTTCCTTGGATACTGCTGCTTCTTGGTTCGAGGCGGCTGGATAGTAGCCGGATTCGAAACCTTGTCGATTTCTTCCGTCTTCGCTCTGGTATTGATATCGGCTTGGCGAATGGAAGCTTTGTGTAAATTATGGCTTAGGACTTGGTTTGTGTTACTGGATATCGGACTTAGGACGTTGTCCGGGATTCTTGGATTCGGATTGGAAACTTGGGTGAAAATCTTACTTTCCGTCCTGACAGCGACTTCGGCTTCAGGATTAGAAACATTGCGTAAGTTAATGCTTTGCCTTCGATTTCCTATGTTGGAAATCGGGCTTGGAGCTCTGTGCTGGATTTTGAGGTTTGGATTGGAAACATGGGTGAAAGTTTTACTTTTTCCTCTGACAGCGGCTTCGGCTTCAGAGTTAGAAACATTGTGCAATGTAGTGCTTGTGCTTTGATTTCCTATGTTGGGAATCGGGTTTGGAGCTTGATGCTGGACTTTGAGGTATGGATTGGAAACATAGGTGAAATCTTTTCTTTTGCTCCTGATAGCGGATTTGGTTTCCGGGTTGGAAACATTATGTGAATTGTGGCTTTTAATCCAATTTTGCGTTATAGGAATGGTGGTGAAGTGGCTGGTTGTGGACTTGGTCCCTGGATTGGAAACCTCGTCGAAAATTTTACTTTGTTGAAACCTTGTTGAATTTATCATTTATTGCTTCGATTGCTGCCTGGACCTCTCGCGCTGGAGCGTCGTCCCGGGCGTTGGAACTTGGATTCGAAAGATAGTCGAAATCTGACATTCAAATTATACGACACCTCCCCCCTTTCGTCGAGTGAACTTTGGGTTTCGACGACTTGAATTTGGTCGATTGGCTGATCGTTGAGGACTTGGTATTGGCGACGGTTTCCATCTTCGCCTGGTACCTTGCGGATAGGTAATTTGATTGGGGTTGGTGGGGTGGCGTGTACTTCTGCGGTGAATGCTTGAACTGATTGTGGCCTCTGGCAATGTGCTATTGCGGCTGGCTCCCTGAATAGTTTCTCCAGGTATAAATGTGGCTCCTCGGCGCACAACGCGATTTCTGCGACCCTTGTTTCGCGTACAGCTTGTTTATTAGAGGTCCGTCCCTCTCGTAAGGTAGTTTCGCTTTGGCTTAAAGCTTGCTTGGTAGAGGCCTGCTCCTCTCGTGGTGAGTTTTTACTTTTGTTTATTTGGATAGAGGTCCGTCCCTCTCGTAGTGGGTTTTTA
>NW_019418715.1:6674-8377 GCF_000390285.2 Anoplophora glabripennis | reverse complement strand
ACCACGGTCCGTAAAAAAGACGGTCGAGTAATAGACAGAAATTATGGGCGTGGCTTATCTCATACTACGTCACAAAATTTCTAACCTTTAGGATTCATGTTTGTTTACATGCGACTTCACTAGTAATTTTGCATTTTTCCAAGTATTTAAATAAATCTTTCATAGTTGTTTGGGTATTTTGCAGTAATTAGGTAGTTATTGATAATAGTTTTTAATTAGTTGATGGTGTAGTGTTTAATATAAACTATTAATTTACCACGTAAAAATGCCCGGAGTGAGGTGTAGTGTTGTAATTTGCAATAATAATTTTTATAGTGCTAAACAAGACAATTTAAAAAACTTTATTTAATGTGTTTCCTAAGGATAAAAGGCTTAGAAAGATGCGGGTGGAAGGTGCAAAAGACGCGATTTGTTTAATCACATAACTGGACATATTTGTAGTACACATTTTGAAGACTCAAACTTTGAATGCAATCTTCAAGCAGAGCTATTAAGTTTATCATCAAGAAAAAGACTTAAAGAAAACAGGTTTATATGTTAAATTTCTAGTTTAATTGATTGTATTCACTTCGAAAGGACTAAATTTATTGTTATTGTTGTATAACAAATTGATGTGATTGTTAGAAATGCAATTGGAAATTTTAAGTATCTATCGAAATATGATTTTAATATTTTTGTAAACTTGACAATTTTTCTTAAAATTAAATGTTATGTCAAAAGTTCTGTGTGAATAACTTTTCTTCTTCCTTTCCTTTTATTCCTCCATTTAACTCCGAACACCGAAAAAAATTCTTTCAAGACTAAAAACTACTGTAGGTATGGTTTACTTGTAAAAATTTAGTAATTTTTTAATTCGGAACATCAACTGTAAAAGGATAAATATGATAACTAATTGGTACGTACAAAAATAATTATGTTGCAGTCTATTATAAAGTACCTACTTTGGTAAGTTATTTGAAATTTAACTAAAGACAAAAGCAGATACAATAAGATCATATAAATTCTACACAGTTTTTATTTTGGAGCCAAGAGAATATTAAGATAGATCTAAATTGTGTGATGTACTTTCGAGGTTCGGTCGCAGACGTCGAACTAGTACAGTCACATTCCGGGTTCACTCGGTGGAGAAGTGTTTTCCAAGGTTCGGGAATATTACAAGACTTGGTATAAATAAAACTTTTATTTTCCAAAATAAATTGCAGTCTGTAAATACATATAATATTAACAATAATGCCGCACCCATATAAATAACAAAAACATCGGGATACCTATTGTCACGAAGGCAATACGTATGTCCTGATGGTGACGACGCCGAGTGCCGCGGAAAGACCTGCTAAACACCCGGAGTCGGCCGCGAGGTAGACGTCAGGTACCGCGGAAAGACCTGCTAAGTACCCGGAGTCGGAGTCCAGGTGTGTACCTTACCTTGAGCGCCGCGGAAGAGACCTGCTAAACGCTCTGGTTAGGACACCCAGAGGAGGGTTGAGTGCCGTGGAAAGACCTACTAAGCACTGCCTGGTGTAGGTGACTCCGTTGCTTTTATACAGAACGGCTGGTAGTGCCGTGTGCAACTTCAGCCGTTGAAACGGCGACTTCGTGGGCCGTGTGCAAAATCGCGGTGCGCCAAACAATTATAATACAGCGGGAGCAAAATAAAATAAGTTCATTACTAAAATATAAATGAAATCCCGAAAATAAAAAAA
>NW_019418715.1:1879-4999 GCF_000390285.2 Anoplophora glabripennis | reverse complement strand
CTGGTGGTCTTCGCTCAGTGTCTATTTATTCATTGTAAAGAGCTTGTAAAATTATGGATGAAATCTGGCAACATTGCCATGGCGTGGTGGTAAAAGTTGGGTCAACTGTCATTACTGTCAACTTTGCGCGTATTCCGTAAACATGAATGAACATCCGGTACAAAGGAAAAGTAATGACTGAAAAGTAATATAAAATGCGTTAGAAGCAGAATGTGGATTGATGAGAAAAAAGTAAAATGTGTGAACCGAGAATCTATATGATAATTATCAAGAAGTTCAGTATCTGAAAGTGAGACGTCGCCTTGTCAAATTGAAGATCATGACAGAACATATATACTGTTCGTTTCGCAGAGATCATTTAATTTTTGTTTCATCTTGCTATTATATTGCATTAGATTACAAAAAATTAATTATTACTACATATGTTTTCGACTGGAATAATTTTATAGTCTATAATCGAGCTATTCAAATATAGCACGTCAGTCGAAGCGTTAAATACAGCGTACAGTGTTGCCATATTTCCTTTCATTGGATCAGATGTTTGTTCAAATTTGTCAAAACGTTATATATTCATTCCATTATCTCAATAATTACATTGTAAGTGCATATTTTTATTGTTTTAAAATGTTTAATAATATTTAATTCTTTAATTACAATTTTATTTTCTCGATCCTAACCATTTTAAAGAGCAATATTCACGTTTGATTAAAGTTTTTTCCCCAACTCCCATAATAGCCTGTGTATAAGAGCATAATTTTTAATATCATTTTTCAAAAAAACTACATTGGCAATCGATCTGATACTTTTACACGAGGCAGTTTGCATATTTATTAACAGATTGCTTTTGAAAACTTTCTTACCATTTTTTTTCGGTATCGAACCTCCTTAAGCGGCGACCGTCTCTTTACGGACCGTGGTTCGCACATGCGCGTACAAAAACTATTAACGCAGAAAGCCTTGCTGTCGTTTCTCGTTGGTATACTGTTCTCTGATATTAATTTCATCGTTTTAGGTAACTTATATATATTTAAAAAAAATGGTAAAACCAGAGATAACCAGTAAAACTAAAAATAATAAAACCAACTCTCTTATTTTGGTTACTTTTCTGCCCCAAGACATAAAAAATCAGACAAAACAAACAAAACACGACCACAAACACCAAACACGCGCACCCCGACACCTAAACCCTCCACAAGCGCCCTACAAAACACCCCACAAAACACCCCACAAAACACACAAAAACAGACAGACAAAACCAAACAAGTCACCCTGGTAATCTTGCGAAAGCAAGAACGGTGGACACAAGTACAAAAAATACACAACACTTAACATTAACTACACAAAAGCCAAACTCACTAAAGACGGTATAGCCATATACCCAAACACACCTAATGACCACAGACTATTGACAAAGACACTGACAGACAAAGGCGAGGAGTACCACACCTTCACCCTCAGCGAAGAAAAAACGCTGAGGGTGGTGATACGCGGAATACCTGCGGGTGTTTCGCCAAGTGAGGTCCAACTCGACCTCGCAAGACAAGGGTTCCCCGGCGCAATAGTGCACCGCATGGCGAGCCGTCAAAATAAACAGGAAATGCCCCTGGTCCTAGTTCAGGCCCCACAGGACCAGGAGGACATCCTGAAGGTAACCCGCTGCTGCTCGCTCGTGGTTCGAGTAGAGCTGCAGCGAAAGCAGCGGGTTGCCACACAGTGCCACCGGTGCCAGCGGTTCGGCCACGGCCAGACCCGGTGCACAGCTGAGCCAAAGTGCGTAAAATGTGGCGAAAACCACAGCACGCACGTATGCAAAAAGGCCAAAGACACGCCCGCCAGGTGTGCAAATTGCGCCGGGCCACACCCCGCCAGCTATATGGGGTGCCCTCAGTACCCCAAAGCTAAAAACACAAAAACACAAAACACAGACACACACACGACACAAAACACTACACAAACACACAGACAGCCCCTCCTACCCACCCCAAACACAACCCCAGGACGCACATACGCTGACATGACCAGAAAAACACAAAACACACAAAAACAAAAACACAACACCTCACCACACGCACACACAGACACGACACCCTCCCAACCGGGCGCGGCGGCCCTGATTGACGCAACAAAGCGTCTTCAGGACTTCTGCGTCCAGCTGACGACCATGGTGTCGAATATGCAAAAATTATTCGACTTCTAATGGCTCGTCGGCCCTCCCAACCCTCCTCGCTGAGAATTTCGTCCTGGAACCTTGACGGGTTCCGGGCCAAAAAAACGGAACTCGTGGACATCTTGAACCGTCTAAACATAGACGTTATGGCTGTCCAGGAGACCTACCTCAGCGAGGCATCCCGTACCTCCATCCCTGACTATGACATATACAGACATGACAGAAACCGTAACGGGGGTGGTGTTGCACTCATAGTAAAGAAGTGCATCGACCACTATCCGCTGCAGCGGCTCCAAACTCAAAACACAGAGGCCGTGGCGATAGCGGTGAGATCGCTACGGCATGGAGACGTTGCGGTGGTGTCCTGTTACCACCCACCCAGACTACCACTACTTGACAATGACTTAGACAAAATCCTTTCCTGGCCCCAGACAATTGCCATCGGGGACTTCAACGCGAAGTCCCCCATATGGCACAGCGGGACGACGACCACAAGAGGTCGCGTCCTGCTGAATTACCAAGACAGACACGACGACTTGACTATACTCGGACCGACAGAACCGACACATTACGGACCCGTAGGACGCCCCGACGTTATCGACATTGCCCTCTTAAAATCTATACCGTTAAATGCCCAAATATCCACCCAATACGAAGGGTCTTCCGCCCACAATCCAATATTTCTGGATCTGGGGCGAAGACAGAGATATGAAGGCACCTTCACGAGGAGGTTCACTGACTGGGAGCGTTTCCGAACAGTAATGCAAGGAAACATGGCGCTCCCAGTCATCGAAACCACCCATGATCTGGAGGCGGCAATCCTCTCCCTTGAGACTGACATTAAAAACGCCCTGACTCAGACTACGACGGAGACTATTGTCCCCCGACTGACAAACCCCCGGGGCACCCTCCCCGATGACATAAAAAACTTAATACGTGACAGACGACGTGCG
>NW_019418715.1:0-636 GCF_000390285.2 Anoplophora glabripennis | reverse complement strand
GTGTGGGGACAGGACGGTGCCCTGGGGGACACCGGCCTCCATGGGACGGGTGGTGGAAAGGGAATCTTGGATTTGGATGCGGAATTTTCGGTGGTGTAGGTAGGATTTTATGAGTTTGGTAAAGGATATGGGATATTGGTTGGTGAGCATTTTCATCAGTAGGCCTTCATGCCAAACCGTATCGAAGGCCTTTGCGACGTCCAGGAAGACAGCACCAGTGTACTGTCCCCTGTTGAAGGCCGCCGTGATGTGCTCGGTAAGGCGAAGGATTTGGAGTTCAGTGGAGTGATTGGGTCGGAAGGCGAACTGCTCGTCTGGAATGACTTGTAGTTCTTGAGAGTGGGTTCTTAGACTGGTTAGGATTTTTTCTACCACTTTGCTTATAGCCGGGAGCAGGCTAATGGGCTGATAGTTGGATGGGATGTTGTGATCTTTGTTGGGTTTTGGGATAAGGATAATGTTTGCTGTTTTCCAGCGGGTAGGGAAGTGTCTTAGTCTGAGTGTCGCTATTGTTATGTTTAGTAGGGCCATGAGACCCTTGTGTGATAGTCGTTTAAGTGTCGCGTTATATATATTGTCGGGTCCGGGGGCTTTTCTGTTTTTAAGTCTGCGTATTGTCAGTCTTAGTTCGTCAGG
>NW_019418714.1:10247-11983 GCF_000390285.2 Anoplophora glabripennis | reverse complement strand
GGTATTATGACGTCAGGCAATGGTTGCTCAACGTTTTTCCGCGCTCTGTTTTCATTAATTTATTTCACACATTTCTCGTTGAAACAAAAAATTGATTTTTGGCATACTAACTAATTAAAGGGTAAACTTTTGAAATATGCAATAAAAAAATTTTACTGAATGGGCCTATTATTGCAAATATAGCAAAAACAACAAAAAATGTGAAAAAAATTACAATATTTTTGTGATTTTTTTTTAAAAGTACTTATATTGTGAGTAGGATCTTCATACTTGGCCAAAAAAATTTTGATATAATAAAACCACACCAATTTTCGTTAAAATCGGTCCAATAGTTTTGTCTTTAAACAATTACCACGGCTCTCCTAATTAACGGATTTCAATTTTTCTAGATGCATTTTAAAGTTTGAATGCCCTTTTTTATATGATATAATTTTCAAGTATCTAGAAGTGTTAATTTAGGCTCAGTTAAATTTGCAAAAATTTCAATTTTTTTTCAAAAATCTGTATTGCAAAATTATTACTCGAAAACCGTCGGATCGATTTTAACGAATACTGGTGTGGTTTTATTATATCAAAAATATTTTTTTGGCCAAGTATGAAAATCCAACCTATAATGTAAGTATGTATGTATTTTTAAAAAATGGCAAATTGTATTTTTTTTCACTTTTTTTGTTGTTTTTGCTATATTTGCAATAATTATGTTGTATTTTTTAATTTGAAAATAGGTATATCAAATTTAATTATGAATCTTTTTTTTCCTCCTCAATTTTTCTCTAAAATGAATAGTTTTTG
Source organism: Anoplophora glabripennis (assembly GCF_000390285.2). NCBI lineage: Eukaryota > Metazoa > Arthropoda > Insecta > Coleoptera > Cerambycidae > Anoplophora > Anoplophora glabripennis. Next base: position 11,191 of record NW_019418714.1, on the reverse strand, counting down.
AACTGCGTTGAAAAGAGATGAAAAAAATTGAAATTTTTCCAATTTTTTCACTATTTGTTTAATAATAAGTTTAGCATACGTTTTGAAGCGCGCGCATAATGAAATTATGTTTTGTTTATATCATTTTGGAGCCATTAAAGCAAAAATTAGCGATACTATATAAAACATCCATACCTGGGTGATGGGTGTTTTGAAACGGATCCCGCCTGGTCTAGTAAGACAGAGACAGATATCGTCAAAATGTAAGAGGTGTTTTTGGTTCCCATTGGCATGCTTTTTCAGAAAATATTATCAATTATTATTTTGCACAGGACCGTACTATTTTTTTTTTAAGAAATAGCCGAATGAGTTTCCTGTATCAGTTGCTGGTTGCGCAAAAATCTTGATATTACAGTATTTTAAGGAAACTTAACCCAATATAACGTATACCAAATTTAGTTCAAATACCTCTATTATTTCAGAAAATATTTACAGTCAATGTTTTTTTTTAATTATTAACACCCTGTATCTCGAAAACGGTTAATATTTCGAAATAAGTTTGTATGACAAAGTGTCATTATTTACCACCACCCCCCTCCCCCACCCCGTAGTCTCATCCATAAAAAGTAGTAAGTCGAGTACAAAAAGTCGCTAATGATCTCGGTTTTTTCCTCATCTCATTTACTTTCCGAGACACAGACGAAATCCTACATAAAACGTAATTACATTTTCGAGATCTGCCTCTACCCTCGTGAGTTGGCTTTTTCCCGGCCGGATTCAGTCCCGGTGCCACCGAATCTCGCCCACTTTCATCGGCCAACAAGAACCCCGTATATTTCAGTCGGGTTAGACAAAAAAAGGGCTTAACCGCGAAAAAATTAGGGACCACAATTTTATTGTTCTAACCTTTAGGTGGGGGGGAATAGTAGTGTAAATTCAGAATCGCGACTGAATTCCACCCCTGC
>NW_019418714.1:2490-7399 GCF_000390285.2 Anoplophora glabripennis | reverse complement strand
TAGCGAAAAAATCAAAGAGATCAAAATTGTAGAAAATATAATTCTTTCCAACTTTGTTTATGTACATTTATGTCGTAAAGTCAATAACAAACGAGATAATTCAATAATTATACTTTGTCACTATTTTCCCCCTTAACTTGAAAAATATCGATCGCACGATAAAATTTGTAACGAACGAAGTTGTAGAAAATCGCATTTGCAACAACTTAAGTCCATACCATTTTTGTTGTAAAGTTGAAAATGGCCGAGATATTGAGCAAAAACGATTTTTTCTTAAATTCAAGATGACGGCTGACGCAGGGCTGGAATTCAGTCGCCATTCTGAATTTACACTACTATTGACCCCCCCTACAGGTTAGAATAATAAAATTGTGGTCCCTAATTTTTTTCCGGTCAAATGACAACCCGACTGGGCTAGTAACATTTCCGCGACCTTTTAGCGAGCGCCTAGCTTATTTTTTTCTAATTTTCATAAACTAGTTAACGGCGCGCGTCGACTTTCTACCGGCACGGATATCACAAAGAAACCTTTTGCCGCCGCGAGATCCATTCACTCGGACCCAGATTTTGCGTTATCGGAATAAATAGAGTAGCACATAACAAAAATCGCCGTTTTGTAATAGGCCGCATTGTAAGCCGACTCGCGCGGGATAGTCGGCCACGCGAGGTCAACAATTTAATAACATTTTCTGCCTACCTACTCTTCATTTTTTTTAACAATACGTCCAATTAACCTTAATGGGTTATTAGCGGCGCTGTTATGTAATGCGGTGGAGTGCCCCGTTTTCGCCAGATATCCACGTAATTAGTGTACGATCATAAAAATTACATGTAAAATTGCACACTAGATCAGTGTGCAACCACAAATAAGATCCACTTCTTATTTGTGGAAGGGCGAAATGGGCGGTGACTATTAGACGCTTTCATTATAGCCATCTTTCTCTATCGCACGGATTTCTATGACTTTCTTTATCGCTCTCAAGTAACGGCCGATGAACCATGGGGACTTTCCGACCCTGTATACATCGCTCGCGACGTACGCGCGTCTCTTCACGGGTTTTGATAAAGAAAAACTAATAACTATAAGGCATTAAATAATTGTTAGGATGCTAGGAACAATATCCGGTAACTTTTTTGGCTTTTCATCGAAGTTTAATAATAGAAAAGCCTTATAAACAAATAGAACCAGCATTTTCGTTGAAATTTCACAACTGTCTAAGGTGCCATTAATTGCTAAATAAATAAATCAATAAATGGAACTTACCTGTCTTGTAAAATAATGATTGTTAGGATGCGAGAAACAATATCCGGTAACTTTTTTGGCTTTTTTTCGAAGTTGAATAATAAAAAAAGCCTTATAAACAAATAAAATCAGCATTTTCGTTGAAATTTCAAAAAATTTCTAAGCTGACGTTAATTGTTAAATAAATTAATTAATTAATGGAACTTACCTATCTTGTAAAATAAAGTTCAATCCGTCCAATAGAACAAGAGATATGGTAAAATTGGTGCGCGCGGAGACGGAAAATGTAAAGTATTTGCACTAAATTTCCAATAACTTTGGTTAAAGTTAATCTTTTTTTTAATTTTCAAAAAAATATATGTTTGTTATGAGAAAACGTTAACGCATAAAAAATTTTACTAGCTATAAAAATAAACTTTACAGCCATTTAAACATTTAGTTTGTTAATAACAAATAAACTGACCAGGAGGTCAAAATACTTGCGAATGAGTTGTTTGCAGCCGTGGCACTCTGATTGGCCACGGAACCCTATCTGACTCCTAGACTAATACTAATTTGCCACTTTTGACAATTAGCTAACTACCTCATTTTTTGTTTTGTTTCATAGACAACTTGATATCAACAATAAATTAATGAAAAAAAAGTAGACTTGTGAATTTTTGATTTGGTTACAAAATCATTATTTTAAATTTTTGGTAAAATTTGGTATTGGTCAATTTTGGGGGGTCGTGAATCCAGTGGCGTAAATACATTTTTACTCAAAAAATCCTTAATATGAAATATTCTTACTCCTAAAAACGGACGTAGCTTGTTTTTTTTTAAAATTTTTTTACTTTTCATTTATTTCGACTTCTATAAGTAATACGAAATTATTAAATATTAATTTCAAAAGTTTGGATACAATATTGTAATAAACATTCAAACGATTTTTCGGGAAATTTATTTTCATAGTCTGAAAATTTTGAGTAATCTACTAAAGCAAGAAAATTTACATTTTGTAAATTCCCGAAACGAGTATTTCATTGAAGGGAAATGCAATCTACAATTTCGTAGTACAGAATTTTATAGCTCGAAAATATTTCTAATTCGTCGCACCTTTTGCCGCGTGTACTTGGTACTCCAGTAATATTTATCGCAGTACTTAAATCTGTAAATCTGTTTAACCTTTTTATTATTTCTTATAGTTTCGGAGATCCCAATACACATTGCCAGGATGACCAACCGTGTATACTTCACATTATGAGATTTCAAAGTAGGCAAAATTAAAAACAGATTCGGTATTAACATGTACGTAGCTCTGGGTGCGTTTTGTCTTTTTCTAATAGCAACAGATGAAAAGACAAAGATAAATATCTAGAGCGTCTAGCTAGATGTCAATACCGAATTTGCCTTAAGTTAGTTAAACCTCCGACAAAAAAAGAAATACTATTTAAGAAATGCCGCAAATAAATACTATTTTTTAGTGGTATTACTTTTTCTTTGTAATGTTGTCATGATAGCAATTAACATTTTTTTTTTTTTCAGAGGATGTTACCATGAGTTGGAGAGGGTCAAATCGCAGCTGTAAGTACCTCATTACGTTTATAGATTAATCTAGATTTATACTGAAGCCGGAAAGGAGTGGTTTTTCTGGCCTGGGCGTTTCCTGGGTATTTACCGGAAGTGTACATTTCGTATATCGATACATCTTGGGCGGCCACGATCTCTTTGATTCGCTGTGGTTTATGTAAGGAACTTTCTTCGGCAACGACTGCTTTCCTTGGTCTCTGCCGAGCTGTTACATCGACGAGTCTGGTAGTTGAACACCATGGGCGTGCGGAAGATTTTTTTTAATAGGATCATACCCTTTATTTGTCGAGTGAAGGTCCGTGAACTTAGTTCTTAAGGTACCGATTTTTTTTGTTAAAAAAAATCAGTGCTGTTAGGCTGCTTTGTTTTCAGAAGTAGTGGATTTTTTTTCGTTTGAAAGTTAGTTCCCAAAATTTTTTGGGCAAAATGTAGGAAAAAAACAGATTTGGGGCAGTTTTCGCCTAAAAATTTCACATTTCTCCGAAATTCATCTGGAAATCATGAATTTTGATTAAAAGATCGTATTCAGCGCATCCAATTGCCTCGGAAATAATACGTTGGTCTTTTGGGTTTGGAGTTTTTTTTGTAATTGAAGCACTAAGAACTATTTCTGTAATTAAAGAAGCACTATAGTACAGTCATTGAAGCTGAAAATCAGCTGTAACCTCCGAATTCTTTGAAACTGCATGAATTTGCATGAAAAGTTAGAATAAGGCTCATCTTAGGCTCAAGTTCAAAAGTGACATAAGCCCGTTTGACGCTTTTTCTTTTTTAGGGGTAAAAACTACCCTTACGTGAAGAAAATAGAAAAAATTAAGTTTTAAGCATTTTATTGATAAATATATTGTTCAAGCACAAAGATTAAATAATGTTCCATGTTTTCGAACATGTTTACTTTTTAAAGATTTGGAATTATTAAATCGTGCAATTATTTAAAATAAAAGTTACCATATAGCTAATAAAAGAATTTTTCCCTTTCAACCCCTAAAAACCACCCCTGGATTGACAAAAATGATAAAAAATTACTTTTTAAAAGCTTGGAATGCTTTAACGGTGCAATTATTTAAAATAAAAATTCCCTCATTGCTTATGAAAGAATTTGTATCTCATAACACTTTTCAACCCTTATAAATCACCCCTGTGCTAAAATAATGATAAAAAATTACGTTTTAAATCTTCGAATGCTATAATTGTGCAATAATTTAAAATAAAAATATATTGTTTATGAAAGAATATTTTAGTTTTGCCATTTTCAACTCTTATAAACTATCCTTTTACAAAAATGTAAAACATTTTTATTATAATCGATTTTTAAATATAATCAATCATAAAAAAATTGCTTCGCTGCATATAAATAATCGCACTAAATTTTTGTATAATATGATATATAATATATAAAAATGAGAAAGCATATTTCGCTCCGAAGAAATGCCATTGGTTTTTTTACCATAACGCGGTTAATTTTGAAGATAATTTCAAGAGCTGTAAAATCCCTGTAAAGTCCTTCGTTTTTTAAAGGGAAAGGATCAAAGGGCTCGAGACAAGTCGTTTTTTTCACTAAAATGGATATTTCAAGCGGCAATATCTCCTTTATTTTTTTAACCAAAGGAATAAAAAAAGCAAAATATTTGTTGAAAAAAAAGCAACATTTTTGTTGTCTTATTAATTTTTACGTATCTTTCATAGTTTCAGTTATTATAAATAAGGCAATTTTTTTTTAATAATGAAAAATACGTTTTCAACTTTTACCGTACATTATTAAAAAAATACGCATTCTAAACCGGTCTAACTTCAGGATCGTATGAAAAACACTAAAACAGAACTAATTGTAAAGGGTCTACGATTAATTTTAATTCTGATGGAAATGGTACAGCGTTTACTGCTCATTTTTCCTTAAAAAATATGAGCAACCCATCTGTTTTTGACGATAACTCCTTCAATTTTGCTCTAATTAACTTTATAAGCGCTCATTTTGTACTACAAAAAACTCTTGCACCGTTATACGCGTAAAATTAATTCTTTTTCCGTTATTTGACGTTGAATACATCGATTCGAGTATTCCCCCCAAAGCAAGTCCCCTTCCACTAACCATATTTC
>NW_019418714.1:0-579 GCF_000390285.2 Anoplophora glabripennis | reverse complement strand
ATTAGTGGAGTCAAGATAGATTTTGACTTCGCGAAAATTACGGGAAGAGAGAACTTTTTATTTTTCGCTTTGTAAAGTTGTCAGAAACAACATATAAAAAGTTACCAACTGTAGAGTGTACGCTAAATTATTTATTTAACAAATTAGTTGCAAAATTACAGTTTTTGCAAAATATATAAAAAAATATAATTTAAAAAAAAATTACTGCGCCATTCGAAATAACAGGAAATTTTACATAAAAAATGTTTAAAGTTTTTTTTCTAAAATGCGAATTGAAGGCTGTATAATTTTTTTTTCTAACGTACGAAAAATGAGACGGGCGATCCGCAAGTATAACTCTCGAAGAGCGCGCGGCCCCGAGCGCGCTACATTAAATTTGTTATAACTTTTGATATAATTGATCAAATCGACCTCACAAAAATTTAAATGAAAGAAGAGTCATCCGGCTATCAAAATTTTATGTCTTAAAACTTGAGAAAAAAATTATACAGGGTCGGAAAGTCCCCATGGTTCATCGTCCGTTACGTGAGAGCGATAAAGAAAGTCATAGAAATCCGTGCGATAGAGAAAGATGGCTAT
>NW_019418713.1:0-28401 GCF_000390285.2 Anoplophora glabripennis | reverse complement strand
GAAACCGTAACGGGGGTGATGTTGCACTCATAGTAAAAAAGTGCATCGACCACTATCCGCTGCAGCGGCTCCGAACTCAAAACACAGAGGCCGTGGCGATAGCGGTGAGATCGCTACGGCCGGCATGGAGACGTTGCTGTGGTGTCCTGTTACCACCCACCCAGACTACCACGACTTGACAATGACTTAGACAAAATCCTTTCCTAGACCTTCACGAGGAGGTTCACTAACTGGGAACGCTTCCGAGCAGTAATGCAAGGAAACATAGCGCTCCCAGTCATCGAAACCACCCATGATCTGGAGGCGGCAATCCTCTCCCTTGAGACTGACATTAATAACGCCCTGACTCAGACTACGACGGAGACTATTGTCCCCCGACTGACAAACCCCCGGGGCACCCTCCCCGATGACATAAAAAACTTAATACGTGACAGACGACGTGCGAAACGGCTTGCCACCCGCACCCGCCTCCCCCGACACAGACATGACTTAAACGTACTTAACAGACGGGTGAAGGCGGCTCTGGATGAACTGGCCCAGGATAACTGGGCTAGGCACCTGGAGTCGCTGGATCCACAAGACAACAGCCTCTGGAAAACGCAGAGGGCCCTGCGACAGACCGCTCGCCGTAAAATTCCTCCAATCCACGGTAGTGTGGGGGTGGTTTACACGAACCAGGAAAAGGCCGAGGCTTTCGCCGATAGCCTGGAACTGCAGTGTAGACTGCCTCAGCTGCCCGACGAAGACGAGGAATTCGAGATAGTGGCTGAGCGCGCGGCCCGACGCGTCGACAGAGAGCCAGACAATGACATAATCCCCCCCGCAACACCTGACGAACTAAGACTGACAATACGCAGACTTAAAAACAGAAAAGCCCCCGGACCCGACAATATACATAACACGACACTTAAACGACTACCACACAAGGGCCTCATGGCCCTACTAAACATAACAAACGCGACACTCAGACTAAGACACTTCCCTACCCGCTGGAAAACAGCAAACATAATCCTTATCCCAAAACCCAACAAAGATCACACCATCCCATCCAACTACCGGCCCATTAGCCTGCTCCCGGCTATGAGCAAAGTGGTAGAAAAAATTATCCTAACCCGTCTAAGAACCCACTCCCAAGAACTGCAAGTCATTCCAGACGAGCAGTTCGCCTTCCGACCCAATCACTCCACTGAACTCCAAATCCTTCGCCTTACCGAGCACATCACGGCGGCCTTCAACAGGGGACAGTACACTGGTGCTGTCTTCCTGGACGTCGCAAAGGCCTTCGATACGGTTTGGCATGAAGGCCTACTGATGAAAATGCTCACCAACCAATATCCCATATCCTTTACCAAACTCATAAAATCCTACCTACACCACCGAAAATTCCGCATCCAAATCCAAGATTCCCTTTCCACCACCCGTCCCATGGAGGCCGGTGTCCCCCAGGGCACCGTCCTGTCCCCACACCTATACACCATTTACAACTCCGACATCCCACATCCCCCCAACACCAACATATACTTATACGCCGACGACCTGACAATCACATCCCAATCCGTAGATCCTAGATATTCCGTCTCCCTCCTCCAAAACTCCTTAGACCAACTTGAAACCTGGTGCAACAGGTGGAAAGTCAAAATTAATCCCAACAAAAGTTCGGCTATCCTTTTTACCAAACGAAAAATCCCACAAAACCTCGACAGACTGACACTATCCCAGGAACCTATCTCCTGGAATCGACAAACACGATACCTGGGCGTGACGATGGACCAGCGTCTCACGTGGAAACCGCACATCGTGGAGACGGTGGCGCGAGCGAAGACCACCAGGGCTAGGCTCTATCCCTTACTCAAAGGTGGAAACACCCTCAGTTTAAGGAATAAGCGAACGCTTATCAAGGTGGTACTTCAACCGCAGCTAACCTACGCCTCCACGGCGTGGGGTCACGCGGCAAAAAGCCACTTAAAGTCATTACAGGCTGTGGAAAACATAGCCCTCCGCACGGCCACCGACGCGCCCTGGTACGTAAGAAACACTGACATATTACGAGACTTACAATACACAAACGCTACACAGACAATAAGACAAAACGCGGAGAAACGATTTGACGTAGCCGCTAGACATGACAATCCCCTCCTCAGGCAAGCCGTTGACTACGTACCCGACGTGACCGACAAACACAAAAGACCTAGACACCAACTTTTTGACCCTGGGTGACCACCCCAATGACCCCCCCCCTGCCCGCTAACCTTTTCTGTTTCAGAGACAGCCAGGATCAAGAAACGAAGACAACGACACACACACACACACACACACACACCCCCATACCCTCCTTAACCCTCCCCTCCCGCGCTAGCCTAAGGGCCACCTTAGCAAAGCGCATCCCAGGCTGCATAGCCGCACTACCCTACCCAACCATACCACACATAAACATGACACTACCCCCGGGGTTTACACAGACGAGCCGGCGAAGCAAGAAGAGCGCCAGAAGAAAGGGCCCTAGCCGGCGGGGCCCAGCCAGGACAAAAGGAGGTCCCACAAACCGCCTACACCGGCCGCATTTGCGGTCGGGGTAGACGACGGATGGGGCCTACCTACGAAGGCTGTCCAGGCCTACACGAGATGAGGCAGGATAAAGAGGGATAATCCCCCTAGATCCCAAATCATTGAGGCCAATTTCTAGCCATGGAATAATGGCGTATCCCTTACTCAAAGGTGGAAACACCCTCAGTTTAAGGAATAAGCGAATCGAACGCTTTAAAATAATGCAAATAACTGATAAATAAGTAAAACTTACCTGGGCATAATCTGTAACAAAGATGCCGACGGCCTCTATGCTTAACCCGGGGATTAGGTCGGTGATTAAGAGGAAGGAAAGGGATTCTTTCCAGATAGCCTTAATAAAGGCAGGTAGATTTTGCTCGTTGCACTACACTTTCACAAAACACGTCTGCTCTGCTCGGCTGCCCGCTCGGAACTCTGAGCTATTAATAGCTACTATTGTTGCCAAATCGAAAGGCCCTCAGGTTGACAGTTGGTCACCCTGATCGTGTTCTGTCAAAAAATGGGTGGTCCAAATAATTTGTGTCATTATTATAACACCTTGATTTAAAATGTTTATTGTATAAACTGATATTTTTACAATTGATAAAATAACTACTAAAACAAATAAGTAAGAAATGTTAATTACTATATCTATTAAATAAATACTTAAAACTTTTAGGAAAAATGTCCACAAATACAAGTCCATCTCATTACACAGAAGATGCATTTGTGTCCGATGCTAATTTTAAAGTAGAAATAAATCAGAAAATGAAAGTACCAGATAAAATTAGTTTTAATTCAGATTTAAATGGAGTTCACCGGAATTCATGGATTGGAGATAATTTAAGTATGAATGTTCCTGAGAGAATATTGGTTGCAGGTCAACATCAGCATGTTGGTATGTGACAAATGGTTTTATATAGTGATGGGCGCTATCGAATAAAAACTATCGAATTATTCGAGAGTTGCAGATTATTTGAATTATTCGATAGTGACTAACGACACAGTATTCGAATAAAAATCGAACGAATGAATTGTAGTTACGTTTACGGCATACGCGGCAGCGGTGCTGTCGTGTCTGTCGTTGTTTACCGATATAGACTGAATTCTTCATTCACGCTACTTTTTAATAAATATTACAAATAAAAACAAACTATTATTCATCAGAATGAAAAAAGTAACAATATATCGTTTCTCTAATATTTTAAAACCCGACAACATTTGTTTAATTGAACTAAAATTTCAATGAATTCATTCATCGTTTGAATACTACTACCACTAGTTTTATCTGATACACAAAATATGTTATCCTTACAATCCTTACTAACGAATGAATACATTCCGATTCATAACAATTGTTATTGGCTGTTCGTCGGAATGAAAAGAATATTTATGACTCAAAATAAATTTTATAATTCAACATTAATATACCTAAATAGGTAATACTGATGATCATATAACAGCGCTGCATTCACCTTCGGGCAGCGATCGATAGCGCTCGATATCAGTCGGAGCCAGAAAGCACGCATTTGTAGTTGTCTAAGCGGTTAAAAGTAGTAATGAATGATTTTATTCGAATGAATTTATTCAATAGTCAATACTATTCGTTTAGTAATTATTCGATAGTGCCCGTCACTAGTTTTATACTTTTTTAAATCTGTCAGAATGTGAGTTTGAAAATTTCCTACAAATTCTCAACTCTTGAGAAGATGGACATATTTTACGGAGTAATTAATTTAATAGCATTTTCGATTTATTGCGTTAGTGCTGCACTGGCTTGCCCAAAATTCATTGTTCAAATTTGAAAATTTGCAACCATTATTTGAATGTTCTGTGTGTTCTTATGACCAAAATGAACTATTTCTCCACTGAGTGCAAGTTCTTTAACACAAGGTTCATGCTAGTTAGTGCAGTTTAAGTATGGCGGAAAAATTCAAAGGTTTGATATGGGCCATAAACTTTTGGCTTTAGGGTGTCCCTTATTTTTTAGTTCTTATTTTTTAATGCATAGGTCTTAGTTTTTTTCATTTGTGCTTAAAACACTCGGAAATAAATTTTTACCCCATTTGGAGAACGATAACCCGTGCTGACTTGCATCGAATCATGTTCATACAAGTTGCGCGGAAGTAGCAGCGGGTACTCGCTGTATTTGTCATTTGTTCTTAGTTAGTCTCGTGATTAATATATTGTTTTACATTTAAAAAATGGCAGTGGAATTAAGAAGCACTAAAAAAAGTATTTTCTTAGTTGGTGACGTGAACCATCAAATAACTGGAGCAAAGTTACCGTCTAACCGTCAATTTCTTGCAGTCCTCTTTTTCAACATTCGCGAAGTTAAATTGACTGTTAATAAAAGCGCAAATCTCGTCATTCGAGAGTGTATTATATTCTGGGAAAAAGCTAGAATCCCTACCAGAGCCATCCCTAACTGTGTAAAAAAACTTGTGGATCTTCACCATGTTTGGAGAGAGTTGCAAAAAAATTCCAAAAAAAAACAAGATGTTTGTAAGCACAGTGAGGAGGACTTTCAAAACAATTTGGATAATTTATTCGATATAGCACATGCTAATGCTTTGGAATGGATGAAAATAGAAGATAAAATCTTTTTAAAAAACAAAGAATCGGGACGTCCAGGATGTTTAGCGGGTGTAGATAAAAAGTTAGCTGAGAAAGAAGAAAGAGCAAGACAGAGAAAATTAAAAGAAGAGAAAAAAAGACATGAGCAAATGTATTCCGAGAGTTTATCGTCATCTAAAACTACACAAGATTTTATTGAAATGCAAGGACATCCCGATCAACCTACCAGCTCTGATGAAAGCCTTGAGGAACCCTTGCCATCGACATCTCAAACGGTAAGTTCTGGAACTACTACAAAAAGAGGAAAGAAAGACTTCATCACTCCTAAGTTAGTTGCAGCTTTAGATAGATGTCAATTAAGCATAAGGGATTCTGTCTATATACTTCAGGCTGTAGTAGAAGCACTAGATCTAAGCTGTGATGATTTTCCGATAAACAAATCGTCTATTCAGCGCATTTGCACACAGAGTAGAAAAGATAGAGCGGAATCTATAAAATCAGATTTTCAGAATAATTTGCCTGAAACGGTGACCGTTCACTGGGACGGGAAATTATTACCTGGACTGGACGTAAGAAGTTCTAAAGAAGAACGCCTGCCAATTATTATTTCATTTGGAGAAAAAGTACAACTTTTGGCTGTAGCCAAACTGGAGAGCTCTTCCGGTCAAGAACAAGCTAAAGCTGTGTTAAACGCACTTTATGACTGGAACCTCTAGGACAAAGTACAAATAATGTGCTGTGACAGAACTGCATCTAATACAGGGCAATTGAAAGGGGCTTGTGTACTTTTGGAACAAAAGCTAGACAGGGAATTATTACTCTTTGCTTGCCGCCATCACGTTTATGAACTGGTTTTAAAATGTGTATTTGAAACAAAAATCCACCAAATCACAAGTAGCCCTGATATCCCGATATTTAAAAAGTTTAGAGACAGCTGGAAAACTATTAATCCTGCTGCTATTGAAACATACACCGACATCGTCTCGCAGCATTTTTGTAATACAATAATAGAAGAATTGTTGACATTTTATAATCGAGAACTGCAAAAATTCATTGTCCGCGACGATTACCGGGAACTGATTGAACTATCTATTATTTTCTTAGGAGGATACTGAGAAAAAAAATAAAATAAGACCTCCTGGAGCAATGCATCAAGCAAGGTGGATGGCTAGAGCTATTTACTCTTTGAAAATATGTTTGTTGCAATCTCAGTTTAAAATTAACGCCAAGGATAAACGAGCACTTCAAGACGTTTGTTTATTCATTGCTGTTATATATGTGAAACCATGGCTTGGATGTAGTCTGGCGGTGAAGGCACCAAATCAAGATTTGTGCTTTTTAAAGAGGATTAAGGAATATGAAACTGTTGACAAAGAGATCTCCAAAGCAGCCCTGAGCCAACATCTTTGGTACTTGTCAGAAGAAATTACTATTTTATCACTCTTTGATGAAGAAGTTGATGAATAAACCAAGGGAAATATTGTAGTGAACTTACAAAGAGAGAGCTTGTATGATTCTGGGAAGAGATACATTCCAACGAAAGAAGATATGTTTGATTATAACAACAACAGCATTTCTGATGATTGGGTTATGTTACATGATATTAGTCCAATTTTTGATTACGATTTCAATTCCATGATTGAAATTTCTGTATCAGCTCTAGTTAAAAAAATATGACACGGGTGTTTTTTTATAATAAAACACTATAAATTTAGAGATAATTAATTCTAATTTATTTAATTCTTATAATGAAAAAAACTTTCTCATATGATTTTTGTAGTTACTAGGTTTTGCGGTGTCGCCGATGATATGCCTTGCTAGGTTTCTAAAAGCATTTCTTTTGTAATATCTTCTTTCAAGATATCGCATAGAATATATTCTTAAAGCAATAGTCGCATTTTGGAAGCATTGTAATAAACTAAACTTGCGTGCATAGAAATCGGCCCACTGCAAACTTTTGACTTTAATTATTTATATTTTTTAAACTATTCATCAAATTAAAAAAAAAAGAAGTATGCTATTTGAAAGACAATTTAATATACTTTAAGCTTAAATTTATTACAATTTATTTTTGTTCCTTAGTTTTAACAAATGAAATTAATGCATGAAACAAATTGACTTTTTTTATTACTAAAGGAAATGTGGTTATTGACAATTATCTAAATTAACACTTAATTTTTAATAATGCATATGACCCCCTCTTGCCTTAATAACATCTCTCAAACGATTAGGCATAGATCTTATTAAGTTCGCTATTGTTTCTTGTGAGGTGTTGTAGCATTCAAATAAGACACCTTAATAAAATACATATTTATTGTTGTGTCCCAGTATCCTTGGCTAGGAAATTTTATACCATCCTGTATCGTGTAGGAACACAATCAGATGTCTAGTTTTTATAACAACCAAAGTCCGGTCGTGCGCGCTTCACGCGGAGTAGGGCGAATATTAAATTCGAAAAAGATACAGATGAACGGACAGAACTTCTTGAGACGCGGGTCAGAAATCGTGAAATCGTTCATTCAACCTGTGCCGTTGTAAAATTGCAACAGAATTATTAGAGTAGGCTCGATGCCGATATTTTGAACTGTACATCGTACATTGCATCACCAGCATCCAATAGCTTTGCTAATAGTCAACTAAAAACTGTCAACTCGCCGGAGGTTGCTCCGTAAGTATAATTGCTGATCTTTTTTATTATTGCAGTTAGGTATACCGTGGTTTAAATATCCACAGGGCAAGTAAGTTAGGAGTAGGCGTGTACCGCGTTCGAGTCCCTCCGATCAGGTTTTACACCTGGTTATGTAATCAGCACGTGTCGCCCTGGGAGCCGTACTCCACACCTACACGATCCCCGTTGTCTCCACCAAGCCTGTTTGCTGCGTCTTCCCCGTGGTTTTCCACTACATAGACTTCCTAGACGTATTGGCATTTCGGCCGATCTGATGTCGTCAGTCTATTTGTCATAGCCATTTCTGGGACCATGGAGCCGCCATTTTAGCTTGTGGATTGGACCACGTGGATAAGTCAGGTTTTATTTTATGAATAACCACAAGATTTTGATTTCCATGCCAAATTTTAAACCTATTTTGTTCACATGACGTAACCATATTTAAATTTTCCAAATTACTCGATATCTGATTATGAGGTATATCTATGTATAACTGTGTATATTCTATCCGTCAACATTTAATTTCATTATGTAAGGTACTTGTGATCACAAATAACCCACTATTTTGACACCGTTATTATATTATTTTACAATTATTCAATACAAAAATCTACATTTGAATGCTGCGTTAACCTTCACTTTTTTTTTGACTTATTATATAGGTATACTTATTAAATGTAGTATTAACTTTAATGCATTTTTGTAGATTAATTTAGAAGGTATATTTCATACCCATTACTTTACTTCATTACATCAAGTATTAGTGTAGCCATTCTTCAGTTTGAATAGTTTCTAATAAAACTGTTTTTAAATTTTATGTTTTCTGGTTTTCTTTCGTGATGTCTGTAACTACCTCAACTCGCCAATGTTATACTTTAAATAGATAAAAAAAACATCTGTATTTTTGATATTGACATTTATCACTTTTCATCAATATTTGTTTACTTATTTAAAAGTGATTGACACCCCTAGAAATAACCCTTAGATTGCATAATATATTTATTCCCTACTTGATGTGAATTAATACTTTTACCTTACCCACAACCTAGCCATAAAAGAGCTGCCGGTGCATAAAAACAAATAAAGTGTGGTAATCTAACAACAAATAAAGAAATAAACGACGCAATAGTGTTGTAACACACTTCTTCTACTACAATAAGTTTTGGGATCGAGGTTGGGGCATGAAGTCTAGCTCAAATTCTTCGTTTTAGCTCATCCCATAAATGTTCAACTGAATTTAGGTCGTGACTGCATGCTGGTCACTCCATAACCCGAAAACCGGCTTCTGATATGTAATCTGGCATAATTCTTGCGGTGTGCAGCCTCACATTGTCATACATAAAAATAAACTCGTGTCCAATGTAGTTGATGTATGGTACCACATGAACTGCTAAAATTTTCTCAATGTACCTAGGACTTGTTAAACCTCTCCCTTGATCATGATTGCCCTTAGTGATGAAAGCAGGGTCGGTTCGTGCTCTTCAATGCAGCATTCTGCAAATCGTTCTTTTAGTATCCAGTACCCTTTTCGTCTTCGGTCGCTACCATAGAGGCATAGTCTGGTCTCATCTGAAAACAGAACAGATCCCCATTGTTCCAATATTTAATTCAGATGATCCCATGCAAAACACAGACGTGCTTGACTATGAGCTGGGGTAAGTTTTGGACCAATTGCAGGTTTTTTAGGGGTCAGGTTACTTTCCTGCAGCCTTCTTCTTACTTGCCACTGACTAATAGCCACTCTTCGAACTTCACGGAGCTGTTGTTGCACTTGAACCGCATTAAGATGACTTCTTAATGTTGTTGACACAATAAAGCGGTCATCACGAGCTGTTATACATCGTTTTCTGCCTGTTCCAGGTCGTCTATGAAAGTATCCAGTCTCCTCATAACGTTGGCACACTCTTCGAATTGTTGTATGTGTCACATCCAATTGTCGAGCAACAACTCGTTAGCTAAGTCCATTTTCGATTAAAGCAATAACTTGGGCAGCTTTTTGCGGTGTAATATGCATTATACTAACATACTTTGAAACTATTGAAATTATGAAAAACGAATAGGTAATGTACAAATTTCAATTGCAAAGGCAATAATATTGATCTGTCACAAGTTTGTTATTCTTGCTATAACCACCACATAAATACAATTCATTTGTTTATCGGTTGCTACACATATAAATAGCAAGCGCTTTTAATAAATTTAAACTCATATTAAAGCATCATTGCCTTTCAAACAGCATATTTCTTTTTTTGATCTGAATAATTTAAAATAAATATATAATTAAAGTCAAAAGTTTGCAGTGGCCGATTTCTATGCACGCAAGTTTATGACATTTTAATACTTTACTTTGACACTTGTCACTTATGTACAATCAAACTTTTATAGCTCAAACTTCGATAACTCAAATTTTTGATAAGTCGAACAAATTGGTTAGCAATAGCATTAGCAGTGAGAATTTAAGGTTATTTTTACTTGAACTAGAACTTCTATTACTCGAATTTCTTGATAACTCGAGCATAATAATAGACACTTTTAGTGTGACGTCACATATTTAGGTCACCCATAACAAATTGTCATAGTTGAAATTGAAAAACTTACAAAAAACGATATAAAAGAATATTTCTAAATTTAAATAAAGTAAAAATTTAACATTAGCGTTGTTATTCCTAATGCGCTTGCTCGGAAAGAATAGCCTCATACACAGGTGAGATCTTGTTGATATGATCATCACTGTCATCATTAGCTTATTTTCTCTTTTCTTTAATTTTGCCATTTTCTAGTTCTGCTAAGTATTTTTACTGTTTCTCTTGGTGTTGTGCTGTGTTTATCGAGTGTTTTTTTCTTCAAGTGGTTTATTATAGACATACTCTTAACCATAACCAAACTTTTCCAGAATAGCATCTCGTTGTGAGGCTACTTTACTTACACAAAATTATTTTTAGTGCGCATGCTCAGTAACATTGATATACTTTTAATTCATTAATTACTATAAAAGTCAATATAGTTCTGTTTTAAATAGATAAATTCCATAATTCTTTTAGTTTGTCACTTGGGGATTGAAACTTTTTAAATATTTCTAATATTACCAGAATATCGCGATATTTAAGGTCATGGAGTTATGACAAAGAAGACATTTTTTTGGCACTTACGTCAAAAGTACATAACGTCAAAAATTGATCTAGTAAAAATATTGGGAAATTCTTCATGACAATGTGCACTATATCAAATGTCAAACAACATAAAGTTGTCCAAATGCAGTTGTCTTCTACATACGTTATGTATTGCCCGTTTTAATCAACGTACTGTCACACTACACATCGCCCAATGTACCATCTGCTATAACATTTTTTTATGTACATAATTTTATTTTACCCGTCACGTTTTAAAAAATTGAAAGACAGGTAAAAACTTAAATTTTAAATAATGTTTCAGATTATTTAGGAAATTTGGCACCTTTTATATCGCATTTCATAACTTAATCGTCTTTAGCTTGTCTGCAGTTTGTTTTCTGCAGCTACATAGTGTGTATGTTTTGTTACTACAGAAGTGTAATTCGTAACATTTTTTTTGCTGTTCGTTAACATGGCCCCAAAACGTATGTAAAATACTTTAACAATTGAAGATAAATTTAAACTAATAATTTAAATTTGAAGTTTTTTTTAAAATGAAATCAAAAAATCCGCTCGTCAATTATCAATAATTATCATAACTGACTATTTTATAGGAGAATAAAGTACATATGCTCGTAAATATGTATATATATTTACAATATATGTATTAGTGCCTATTATTGCAATAAACAACTATAGCCGTTGTAACAATATGTGAAATATTTTTTTCTCAAATAGTAAATATGTATATACAGGGTGGTCCAGATTTTAATAGACAAACTTTGGGAAAGTACTAAACAACAAAAATTAACATCACTTTGCTCTATGTACATAGGCGCAGAAAGCCAACGTTTATGAGATACAGGGCGTTGAAATTAACAAAAATAAAACAATTTTTTTAAATATCTGGAAAACCGCTTCATCAAATTTATCCAAATTTGGTACACATTTTTTTTTTCAAATATTTCTCATATGTATGTACACAGTCCTAATTCAAAAACCAGTGGTGGAGAAACAAAGATATCGTTTCCTTATTTAAAGTAAAACTTCTACGCCACTGAAATAATTGGTAATATAAATACATTTTATAACGGTCTGAAACATTCCAGATGAAAACTGAATGGATTACGAATTATGAGACATGTTATCTAAGTAAACAAAACGTTGAAATAGGGAAAAATAAAACGAATTTGGGTGGTCCAGATTTTAATAGACAAACTTCGGGAAAGTACTAAAAAACAAAAATATCTTTGCTTTATCAACATAGGCGCAGAAAGCCACCGTTTATGAGATACAGGGCGTTGAAATTATCAAAAATAAGCAATTTTTTTTAAATAGCTGGAAAACCACTTCATCAAATTTGTCCAAATTTGATAAAAATTTTTACTATTATAGCAAACATGTCAGCTCAACTTTCAAGTAACACGAACATCAAGTAAAGTCATATGAAAAACAAATAAATTAAATCAATTGCTCGAAATATCCATCTCCAATCTCAATGCATTTTTGGCAACCGGTGTGAAATTGGCGACTAAAGTTGGCGACTAATATTTCCAAAGATAACCGAACATTCATGGGTGGAGGTACAAAATGTATTGCATCATAAAGGGTAATATAATATGTATCTCTTGTTGAAGAATTGCAATACCGAATGTTCACATTTTTTACAATTTTTGCTTTTTTTTATTAAAGATTTCATCGACTCTCAACCTCCCCACTTTAATTTAAATAATAATTAGCATCACCGCTAGCACATAAACAAAGTAGGTATTTAAATTGTTCCTTTTTACAAAAATAATACTATCTCCGTTCTCATACATAATAAGTACTCCATTTTTTCTGGAAAAATAGTATTCGGTGTGTTATTTGAAATGCTGAACTTTCATCGACTTGCAAGTACCGGAAGGGTTGTTTTAACAACCCCGAAATTTGAAAATAATAATATCACCGCTCTCATACATAATAAGTATCTAATTTTTTTTGGAACAATAGTATTCAGGGTGTATTTTGAAATGCTGAAATTTCATCGACTCGCAAGTACAGTAAGGGTTGTTTTAAAAACCCCGAAACGTGAATATAATAATATCTCCGCTCTCATACATAATAAGCACTTCATTTTTTCTGGAAAAATAGTATTCGGGGTGTATTTTGAAATGCTGAAATTTCATCGACTCGCAAGTACCGGAAGGGTTGTTTTAACGACCCCAAAACGTGAAAATATGTATTAATGTCTCCGCTCTCATACATAATAAGTACTTAATTTTTTCTGGAAAATTAGTATTCGGGGTGTTATTTGAAATGCTGAAATTTCATCGACTCGCAAGTACCGGAAGAGTTCTTTTAACAACCCCCAAACGTGAAAATATTAATATCTCCGCTCTCATACATAATAAGTACTTCATTTTTTCTGGAAAAATAGTATTCGGGGTGTTATTTGAAATGCTGAAATTTCATCGACTCGCAATTACCGGAAGGGTTGTTTTAACAACCCCAAAACGTGAAAATAATAATATCTCTGCTCTCTTGAAATGCTGAAATTTCATAGACTCGCAAGTACCGGAAGGGTTGTTTTAATAACCCCGAAACGAGAGATATTATTATTTTTGTAAAAAGGAACAATTTAAATACCTACTTTGTTTATGTGCTAGCGGTGATGCTAATTATTATTTAAATTAAAGTGGGGAGGTTGAGAGTCGATGAAACCTTTAATAAAAAAAAGCAAAAATTGTAAAAAATGTGAACATTTGGTATTGCAATTCTTCAACAAGAGATACATATTATATTACCCTTTATGATGCAATACATTTTGTACCTCCGCCCATGAATGTTCGGTTATCTTCGGAAATATCAGTCGCCAACTTTAGTCGCCAATTTCACACCGGTCTTTTGGCATCTTTTGGTTATAGAATTCACAGCAGCTCATATTAAAACTGGATGTTGCTTCAAATTAGTGCAGGCCCTATTTAGCCTTTGCACTAACTGGTCTCTATTTGCTATAGGAATGGCATAATTTTTTAGATTACTCCCAATCTAAAATATTAAATATACATTTTTTGCTGTTTGGTATTTTCCCGAAGTTTGTCTATTAAAATCTGGACCACCCTGTATGTACATACACATATGCACATCTAATTCACTGCACAATAACTCGAACTCTTGATAACTTGAACTTTCTTTGTGTCAAGTCATGGTTCGAGTTATCGAAGTTCGATTGTATATACTGTCAAATCTATAATTAATTCAAGTAACATTTGTCAGACTGATAAGCAACGGACTACTCAAATTAAATGCTAAATTACGAATTGGTGGGGTTTGAAGAAATATGGAATGCAATTTTAAAATTATATTTTTTTTCAATATAGGTAGGTACGTCTTCAAAAAATGAGTCGTGCTCATTTGCTCCAATAAAAAATTATTAATTATGCAATTATCTCGACAAGGAAGCCAGGTATTGACTTGCAGTTTACATTATTCTTTTATAAATTTCATGTACTTTCTCACAGAAATACCACTGTAGTATGGTGCCATTCCAACATTTGAAAAAAAAATTAAAATCTGTGAGATTGTTATGAGACTCCTACAATTTTTTCAGATAGATAATTTAAATCGGTCATAAATTCTTTTTCAAAGAAACCAAAGTTATTAAAAATCAGTTCAATTAATACAAAGTTATGGGCATTTTTTTTGCATCCCTGTATCTCTTCTATTTGTCTAATCAGAAAAAAATTATTGTGACCAAAGTTGTAGCAAATTATACAAATTATTTAAAATTTCTGACTGTGGTAAAATTAATTCCCCTTAGGGCGGGTTGTAGAAAGAAGAGTTAAGAATTAAACGGAGTTTAATATGCAAAGAGTGTTGTACCGATATAGTTTAAGATAAATTCCTCGTTTAACCAGCGTTTTAGTTTACCGACCATATTTCGCAGTTTAAACTAAGTTTATCAAATATAATATACATTTTATTGATTTTTCCGTGGACGAAAGATTCTTTGTTATTTCCATTTATCTCTATGGTTATTACACTAACTAAAAACTGACTTATAAAGTCTATCCGTATTTCTTAAAATAATAGTAAATTCCAAAAGTGAAAACAAATATGTACCTAATGTACATAATGTACCAATAATACTAATGTACTTAATGGTGGATTTGTATTATTATACTGATGATGAGGAGTTGAATGAACTGGTAAATCATACAGTATACAGTTCATCGGATACCTAAAAACTGGGTATATTTTTGGACGCAATATAACAAGATTCTCTCTTCTTGGTGCACGGGTTTTTACTTTTCTCCTTTTCTTTGTCCATATTTAAATACTGTGTTTACATTATAAATACTAAAATTTGATAATAGTAAGTCGGAAATTAATTATTCTCAAAAAGGCGCCATATTTCTTTAGTAGTTCAGATGCACGGATATCGCGGTTCTGACGAACGAAAATGTACTGCCAACTTTGTAAAATCGGCTGTTAGGTAACCGACCTTTAATTAGTTATTGTACAACACACCATTTGATAATTTAAGTTTAAAAATTATCCCAAGTTTTTGTAAACTTCGTTTAATCTGTTCTTTCTACAACTCACCCTTACCAAAATTTCATAGAAGTTTAGGATTTTCTAGTAGGCCATGTTTTGCGTGACTTCATAAAAATTTTTGTAAGTTATCACATAAATTTGAATAATTCTGCAAAATAACTTTAATTTTGAAGAAAGAAGTTTCAATACACCCTTCGAACTCCTCCTGTTTTTCTTATATCAGAGTCGAAAATTTCAGGAATTCAATTCGATAGCTTGACAAATAAGAAAATGGAACATATAAAAACTGAATAGAAAAACAGTAGCATAAAAGTGGGTGCGTTTCTTAGAAAAAAGTACAAGAGTGGCATCCTGTGGTGCGAATGTATAACTTTATGATGAAAAATAATTACCTACATATTGTAGGATGTAAATATATGCTTTTTGAATTTTTAAAAGGTATTTTATTCCATTTTCAAAAATAGGGAAACTTACTTTGTGAATTCAGTACGTTCCTTTGGGATTTCTTTTTCTGCAGATCGTTCAACTCTTGTTTGAATCTTCTTTTTACAGTGCACTGAATATCTTTTATGCAGTTTGCTCAACTCTTGTTTGAATCATCTTTTTATAGTGTACTGAGCACAGTTGTATAATTAAAAAATTTACTATCAATTTAAGATGACACACTTCTCACCCGCGAATTGACAATAAAACATGCAAAATTTAAATAACCTACGCAAATCTATGCTAGAGCCATCCCTTGATTTTTCATTTAATGAATAAAAAAAAAACACTCGAAAATATTATTTTTAAATTTAAATGACACTTGATAGTTATTTATGTCAACCTAAACTGAGTAAAAATCTGAAAATAAATTCTGTGAAAACATGATTAGAATTCGTAACAAAAAGTATGTGCAATTCGTGCAGTTGTCCATTGCTCACTTGTGCGGATCAGCGCTCAACTCCACTCTCGTGGGCAATATACAACTTACCGCACATATTGCACAATATACTATTTTAGTCAATGCTAAAAATGTCAGTTCACATGTTGTTCAATGTATACCTGTTAAAAAATTATTTAATATATTTTTTTAGGTACAAGAGCTCCTCCGCGGGAAATTGTTTTTGATAATTCATTGCTTCCCTCTGAGCCTTACCCAACAGATTTACCAAGGGTAGCAACACCTCCTAGAACACTAACTTTAGATAAATATCCTTTTCCCGGAGTACAGAATTATGAAGAAGAGCGAGAAGTGGAACAAAGCCTTGTTTTCAAACCTAATGCCAAAGTACATATAAACGATTCAAGTATTCAAGTTTCTAATTCTTTTAGAGAGTCTACTCCTATTGGGGGTGGTAATGAGGGTCTGACACCTGCTGAAGAGGTTTTACATTTACGTAGACAGTTGGCTAAACTTAATAGAAGAATTATGGCATTAGAATTGGAAAATTTAAACAGACTTCAAAAAGAAAAGTTTGTTGTAGGTTTTGGAATTGCATATTTTCTTTTAAAAGTTATTATATGGATGAACAGAGATTAAGATATGAATTAATTAGAATACTTGCTATATTTTCTTTCTATTTTAAGTTTGACACAAAAAATTTATTGACACTGGTATTGTTTTTGTAAATCTTATTTTAGTTAGAAATTTTTTAATGTATATAGAATGTTTCAATAAACTATCAAATATGTACAACTGAGTAATTTTTGGATGTAAACACCAGTGACAGTTTCTTTTCTAATTTAATTTAAAATATCACTGAAATATATAAGACAAAGTACAATACAATTAAGAAAACGAAGACATTTTTAACATGTTGACGGACGACGTCTATAAACGTTATTGTCGAGAGGTGTGCTGTGACACTTTAATTTTACGTCTATGAACATCCTATAGTCTTCTCCATATCTTGGCGACTACGTTCATAGATGTCGGATTTGCATGGTTTACCGTTGAGGTGTCACAACAACCTAGCTAGAAAAACTATTTGGTGTTATAAGAAGGTAATATTTTACCTTTTGAATATTGCAGTATGGAATTCATACTTCTTATATATAAACGGTGTCAAAAAAATATCTTATTGACTACAGGGAAGATATAATACGATCTCTTATAGACCTGGGAGATGTTTCAAATGGAAGAATTTGTGTGAAACAAGGTGCCATAAAAAAACAAAGGTCATTCAACGATTCAGTGTGCAACATTTTCCAGAAATAATTTCTGTTCCTGATAATCACAAGAAAACAAGTTTCTTCCTCAAATGTAGGGCATGTACAAAAAATAAAATAAGAAAAGAAACAATACAGATGTGAAACTTGTCCAGATAAGCCTCCATTGCGTCCTGCTCCATGTTTTAAGCTGTGGCACCAATAATTATTACATGTTTTTAATAAAACGTCCACTCAAATATGTTGGTTTCATATGTCTATGTCACAAACTGTGTAGAAAAATGTGTGTAATCTGACACCGGCATCTGCAGCCATTCGATTTTTTCGTTATAAAATTGGTATCTATACAAAGTAAGAAATAAATGAATATAACTATTTTTTTTTAAAACAAATATGTTTTGGTAATGTTACGTAGATGTCACTAAATGCACTTGTCTCTATTTCGAACTGTCCGTCAACGTGTTAAAAAAAATAGATTATAAAAGTAGGTAACACAATAGTCCTAGATTTATTTTCAACTTACGTAAAATTAAAAAAATTCTAAAACGGTTTTTGCCAAACAAAATGGAAGAAATAATTTTTCTTAGACGTGCTATTGTTAATGAAAAATACTAATTTACAGAGAAATCTTTGTTAATATTGCACATTAGTAACATTTTGCCCACTTCTCTCTGCAGTCCTACAAAAAAATTTAATAGCGCTTTTTAGAAATGGAGTGTTAAGCGGTGTATCCGGAGAAAATTGACTCGGATCATACCACTTCACTGGCGAAAACTATATGGCAGATATTTCCCATTAAACAAGAAATTTTACAATATGTTTTAACAAAGTTGCATTCATTTTAATTATGTAATTTTACTATGTAAGGTACTTGCAAATTTGCTAAAATATTTCATATCAATGATTTAACTAGTCAATTGGAAGTGAACAACAATGTTTCAGGAACATAGCAACTTGTTGCAAGTTATCATCTACTTTATAAAACATATGTTGTAGTGGAACGGGAATATTTATATCACTGTAACTTTTCTCAAAAAACATCCAAGTAAAGTTTCAGTTTAATGCTGATATAATTTTTTTTTTTTAAATTACCAAACGCTTAACATCAAATTTATGGTAATCGTTTAATACAAACACGGTGTAACATGGTATTTCTAAAATAGGTAATATCACATTTCAAATTTGGGACTAAATGGTACATTTTCTATCCCATTTGTGATTGGTCGTACTTTTCTATAAAGGTTGATTCAAAATTTAGTACAAAGAATTTAGGGGTGTATTTTTGAAGTCAAAATAAGACTTTCCTGTAAACATAGGTCCACAAATGCTTAGGTTTCGATGTACAGCTTTTTATTTTTTCGATTTTTTAGGAATTTCCAAATTTGAATATTGGCATACAACTTGGGATACGAGAGTTGTTTAGGATGCTAAATTTAAATATGTCATTGATTTTGACGCTGCTTGTAGAGGGCGCCACCTATAAGGGTACGCTTGAATTAAATTGGCCCTAACTTTTAGCTACCCTGTACATTTACATTTCATATTAGTGCCTTTATTCCCCTATCAATTGTAAGCAAAAAACGTATACTTGGTCGAAATCTCTCAGAGCAACCGTTTATTGTCTGATGAAGAGTTAAATTTTCAAATTTTATTCATTACGGTGAAACGGTATTATTAACGGGGAAAAAAATTAAAATTTATTTTCACCATAAGTAATGCAATGATCTTGAATTATTTTACATACTCTTAACATTCTTTACTCTACAGTTTTTGATACAACTAACCGTTTTCAAGAAAATCACTGCTGACTAAACGGTAGTATTGTCATTATCAAAATACATAGAGAAAAAATATAGTAGGCTATGACTACTTAGTTTACAACTATTCTTAGAGGTTTTGTGTCAAATTTGTTGAAACCTAAGACTCTTAGGAATGATACAGGCAAGAAACAGATTATTACAAAAAAGAGCAAAATAAAAAATACCCAAATTTTTTTAACCTTAAAAATAATTTGAAAATACAGTATGGTGTGCATTTAACTCTTCATCAGCCAATATCTCGGAAACTGTTATTCTGAGAGATTTGGACCCAGTATATCTTTTTTGCTTAAAATTGATAGGGGAATAAACACATTAATATGAAATGTTAATATACAAGATAGCAAAAAAGTTAGGACCAATTTAATGCAAACATATCCTTATAGGTGGCACCCTCTACAAACGGTGAAAAACAATGACATATTTAAATTTAGCATCCTAAAAAATCTAAAAAAATAAGAAACTAACACCCTGTATTTTGAAAACTAAGTATTTGGGGACTTACGTTTATAGGAAAAAAAGTCTTATTTAGATCTCAAAAATAAACTCCAAATTCTTGTACCTGTATAGTGCTATTACATATATGGAGGCCTCAGAAGCCAGTGTAACTCACTTTTCTCTGGAAAATAAGTTAAGTATTGAAGGTTTCTTCATAAAGTTGAAATGTACATATGAAATGTTTATATCTCCATAAAATTAGTATCTTTACGGGAATCTTTATTTTATTATAATTTTCTCATTTTCTATATTCAGTGACTTACACTTATTGGCTTTCGAGCCCTCCGTAGGTATCTAAGTGTACTATTACTGTTGTTTGCTGTTTTCGCACTTGCATGGTCACGGTCCTCTTTATAACGGATGATGTAAAAAAAATAATATTATAGTGAAGTGAATAATTCTTTTTATGAGTTGAGACATCAAAGCAGGATCAGATAAAAGTAAAAAAATACAATATAATAATTTAAGCTTCATAAACATTGAAAACTTGGGGGTATAAGAAATATGTCAACAAACGTTCATTTTTATCAGTGGAGTAAAAAATTTTTTTTATCTATATATGTATGTAGGAAAGATGTGCAGAAACATAAAATTTCAAAGTTTTCGACATCATGTACATTTTTATCTTTATTCTTTTGTTGAGGTATTTTGCCATCTTTTGAAAAAAATTTATAAAAATTGTTTTGCCTAAACCAAAAATCTCACACTGAAAAAAGGAGATAAATACAAAAACACATTACTTAATATCGTGCACTTTAAAATGTCGTTAACGTTTCGAAAATCTACTGTTTTTTGACTTTTCGTTTTAATAGCTTTGACAGTTTACATTTGTCAATTAGTGCAGCAAAGTGTGCAAAGCAAGCATATTTGAAGATTGCGGTTTTCAGTAAAGTCCCAACAAAACTGTAAAGATAAGTTGTAGGAAGATTATCAACAAGTTTACAATAAACTCGCCAAATTAACGTTTCCTTGAAAAGCTGTTATAACTTTGTCGCAAATTTCTTGCAAATCGCCGTAAAAACTTTTACAACTTTACCATTTTATTAAAAAATTGTTGGCGATGTTGCAGTAATTTTATTTTGCTTAGTGATTTACTTCTTCATGTAATAGATATAGAATAAGATATAGAATCAATTATTTCTTATGTGAAAATTATTTTAAACACACTGAAAACTGATTAAAATTAATTGCAAATAAGTGATTTCAGAAAAAGGCAGCACAGTTCTAGAGTGCCTTCATAAATGATTACAAGCCACGTGATCGCCGAGCTTAGGCAAGCAACATTGCAGGGCTCGTACTAATAACGAAAAATCCCTAAATATTGACGTCACCATCATTAATAATTCCTTTACAATGAAAAATGATAAACCGTTACCTCTACGCTCGAAATAGAATAGAATCTTGTGAAAAATTACATCAATCACCAGCCTGTGAAGCAGAATGTTGTTTTAATGTAATCTTGATCTTATTGTTTTAATAATTTTTAATTTTACTGAAATTTAATTGATAAAGTGAAGGAAATAAAATTGTCCAAACAAAATAACTGGTCACATGGCTTGTAATCATTTATGAAGGCTCTGTATAAACCTCGAAAAAAGTGGAACATAAAGATTAGGGTGAAAAAGTGACTTCTTTCTTCATTCACTGATTAATATTAACAGTCCAATAGCACAGAAGATAAAACAATCAGAATTATAAGTTGGAGTGGTGGGAGTAATCGCGCAGATCGGTGCACGCACCCCCCACTTTTGGTATGCGAACAAAGTGGCGTAGTTACAAAAGCATTTTAGCCATTTTATGAGCCTGTTTGTCGATTTTTATCCCGAGCATTGAGCATTGGCGTTTTACGTGATTTATTTTGTTGTGGAGTAAATAAATGATTGTTCGAGTATATATATAATTATTCTATAAGGTACTGTAAAATTAAGGACAAATGAAGTGTTAGAAAATAAAAGACAATATAAAAACTAGGAATTGTGGTGTTGAAAAGAAATATGGCGTTTCCTGATTTTGATTTACTTTTTTAAATGTTAGTTTACAACAATCTGAAAATAAATTAAATTTTTTTAAGTTAATAAAATGTTTTACAATTTAACTGTTTAATGTGATTCGTAAGAAATTAAAATTATAGTCTTAAATGCAAATACTGTTGGCAGATAAATGTCTTCTTTCAATGGTAAAGTCCTCTTTCAATTTAATATTTTGTTATGCCGCTTATGTGAGCAAAAAATGCAACTTAATTTTTCTTGAAAATGGTATATGCTTCCGAATTTCGACAAGTATGCCTTTTTTGTAGTATCCTTTAGAGTTTACAGAAATTTTGACTTTTAACATATTTTTTCTTCGATTGTACCCCTTCAATTACCTGTATCGGCGACACTGCTTTTCAGAAAGAAACCGTTTGCAAATTTCATTTTTCATATCACAGAATTTGATTTCGCACTGCAAAAATAATATATCTCAATAATACGAAACCGGCTGCATTTTTTTTGTAGCACCCGATCCTCCTTAAAGAACTAGNCCACAGAAGATAAAACAACCAGAATTATAAGTTGGCGTGGTGGGGGTATTCGCGCAGATCGGTGCACGCACCCCCCACTTTTGGTATAGGAACAAAGTGGCGTAGTTACAAAAGCATTTTAGCCATTTTATGAACCTGTTTGTCGTTTGTTATCCCGCGCGTTGAGCATTGGCGTCGTTTTACGTGATTTATTGTGTTGTGTAAATAAATGATTGTTCGAGTGTATTATTCTATAAGGTACTGTAAAATTAAGGACAAATTAAGTAAATGTTAGTTTTACAACAATCTGAAACTTAAAATGAATTTAATTTTTTTTTAGTTAATAAAATGTTTTACAATTTAACTGTTTAATGTGATTCGTAACAAATTAAAATTAGTCTTAAATGCAAATACTGTTGGTAGCCAAATGTCTTCAGCCCATTCAATGGTAAAGTCCTCTTTCAATTTAATATTTTATGCAACTTATTTCTTCTCGAAAATTGTACATGCTACCGAATTTCGACAAGTATGTCTTTTTTTGTAGTATGTTTTTGAGTTTACAGAACCGTTTAGAAATGTAATAAATTTCGATTTTTAACGTATTTTTTTTTTATTGTACCCCTCCAATTGCCTGTATCGGCGACACTGCTTTTCAGAAAGAAACCGTTTGCACATTGTTCTTAACGCACAGTTGATGTTTACTCGTGTACAAATTTAACAACTTCAACACACTGTATCTCGAAAACAGGGCGTCTAAGAAAAAACGTTACATAGACTACCCCCATTATTTTACCAAGAGGAACTTGCACACAAGTTTTTTTGAAACATTAACGGGACACCCTGTATATACATATTTGTGTTCTGATAGATATATTTGTATATTATACAATAAATGTTTGTTTACAATTCTTTTAATTTTTCATTTTTTGCCTAGTACTTATAAATTTATGTTAATAAATATTGAATATGTAATTATTCAGTAGTTTAATCTATAACTATAAATATTTTTAACATTGAATAATTTCATTAATAGACTGGTTTGAAAAATAAAATAAATCTAAAATTCGCCTTTAAAAAACTTTTTCACGTAAAAACCAAGTCTTGCATGATTAACCTCATTTTCTGCTGTACATAAATTCCTGGCTTTTTTAGTACATCCCTGTTTAACGCGATAAAATTTCACTGAATACAATCCTGACTTTGTATACCAAAAGTGGGGGATTTATGTCATTCAAGGTCCCTGACAAAAGACATCAGTGATCAAAGGTGCCGACAATGTGATATAATTCTGATTGTTTTATCTTCTGTGCCAATAGCTTAAAATTTGTATTTCATATTTGATCTGGAAACAAGAGAAACTTCAAGTTAAAGAAATCAAATTAAGTGTAAAACAAATGAGTATAAAATCTGCGCCGAGACATTTTTATATTATTGAAGTTTTAGCTACACAGACTTTTCCGTATTTAAAATTAAGCGCAACTTTGTAGAATACACAACTAAAATTATCCACTTAATTAATCATTGTTCTTTCTGCTCAAATTATTTAATTGTTTTAACTGTTCCTTGACATCATCAATTTCTTTTTGTGTTACTGTAACTTCTATACCACATTCCATTTGTTCATCCCTTATAAATTGTAATGCCCGTATTTTTTCTTCCAAAAATGCTGGCTGTTCGCTTTCTAATTTTAATTTGTAAGCATCAAGCCTTTTTTCTTTTATATCATCGCAATATATTTGGGTTAATTTTCGTAACGAATCTTTTCTTGTGACTGGATGAATATTAGTAGGAGTAGGTTTGTATATAATATTTAAATTTTCAAGTAACCATTCAAATTTTTTATAATCCCATCGTCTTAAATACTTTAAATGCTTCTTTCTTTGATCAATTAATTCTTTTAAGTTAACTTTCAACTTCTTGTTTCTAGGAAACTCTTCAAGTACCTCTTGCAATGCTCTTATTATACCTAAAAATAATAAAAATGTTCGTTAAGTATAAGAAGTTTATAAAAATTGCTCAAAAACAAAAGTAACAAACTACTTAAAGGTGCATATTTTTTTTTATTTACATTTAAATAATTGCATAATTAATTGTAACTTGCATTTTTAATTTTTTGTCACATTAGTAAGGCAATATGATTTAATAGTTTAAGTGTAATGACATATTAGGCGGGAAACCGCAAAACGCCAAAAGCGGCGGAAATGAAAACCGCTTTTCTGTCTGATGACATACTGCACAATCGCTCGGCGGCGCGGCAGGGGATGGGACCTGGAGGGTCACATTATCCTTTTGTCATCTGCTGTGGTTTAGCTTTGTAGCATGGAGGTAGCACATTTTGTTAATATAGTAACTGCTTGTGCTGCTGAAGCTGAAGGTCTGTTGAAAAAACCACGAATTCGCAGATATGCAGTGCACCCGTATAACAATGTACGTTCGAGGAAATGCCCCAAATTTTTTGAAGACATTAGAAAGCACCCCGATATTTTTTTTAAGTACTATCGCATGTCAATTGCATCATTCGATGAACTTCTGTGAACATGGTTCCGCAGAGTCCTTGTCAAAATCACGAAACACACTGAGCTGCAAACCGCAGCGGTTCAGTAGACAATTTGTCATCAGCCGTTAGTTTGTGTATGTTTCCTCTGCCCAAACCGCAAATCGCTTTCCCGCCGACAAGGCGCGGACTACAGTTTGCCGCCGATCGCAGCGGCAGGCGGGCACGTAATATGTCATGGTGCATTGAGATTACACTGCTGGCGGTTTTTAAGCGCGCCGCTAGTTTTAGCGTTTTTGCGGTTTCCCGCCTAATATGTCATTACACTAAGAGATAATGTATCTCCTGCAGTTCTTTCTGTCTAATGCATTTGTTTCAATTAGAAATACTTTAGATTATTTCTACTGCAAAAAATTGCAGTTGTTTGTAGCTTTGGATACAAATGTTTCTAGTGGACATTTGTTCCACACATTCGGCAGTTACAAGGTGACAAAGAGATCGAAGAACTGGCAAGAAGTAATAGCGTACTTCTAAATGCTGGTTGCAAATTTTGTAAATTTTATTACCGGCAACCAATGAAGCATATTTATTCACATTTATACCCTTTTGCTGCGAGTAAAATGGTCTTGTGCTCATGCCAAATCTACATCTGACGAAAACATTTTCGTTAATACGAACGATCGACAACATTCATCAGATATATGACCTGCTTAATGAATGAAGGCTCATGGGTTTTTGCTACAGTAACTTGCTAGTGTGTTTACATCAGTTTGCAGTTTCTTTAGGCAAGCACTTCCCTGTACATGTACCAGTATCAACTGAAGTGATTATTGAAACAGCTACAACACAGTATGAAATTCACTCTGCTGTACATATTTGTCACTAATACAGGGTTCATAGTTCAAAAGTAATAAAGAATTCCCTGACTTTTCCAGGTTTTCCCTAACTTATAACTAAAAATTCAGGTCACTTGTAGTTCATTTTTACATACTAATTGATTTTTATGCATTAAATTTTTTCTCGACGACTCCATAATCTTTTTTATACCCTAACAACCTCTTATAAAGGTTTCAAAACCACAAATAGTTTTCTCTTTCAAGAACCCAGGGCCGGCTTTCACAAAATTTCCAGTTGCAAACATCAAATTCCCTGACTTTCATGAGTATTTTTAAAATTCCTTGACTATTCCGTTTTTTATGAAGAATAACAAATTCCCTGACTTTTCCCGATTTTCCCGTCTGCTACGAACCTGTAATATAATACCCAATTAAAAACGAGCTGTTATTCACTACTCAGAATGATGAACACCTATACTCTATTGGAGATGTTAGGTACTATTTATTCTTTACACATTAAAAATTGAAGTAACAATATTTTCAAGTAATGCTTGCTGTATTTGCTCCTTAGTCCCCCATATTTCATTATTTCCTGCATAAGTATTCCCTTTGAAACATACACCTATTTCTTAGTGGTTAACCCCCTAAATATTATATATTTCATATTTTCAAGTACATATAATTTTTTTTTACCTGTCCATTTTGCTATTTTTACTTCTGCAGAACCCACGTCAAACTCATGACGCCTAACTTTATCCACTATTTTATGAATAATATATCTATTTGTATATTTTCTTGGTGCAAATTCTAACATAAATAGTTTTCTAACATTATCATCAGCAGTTTTTAGTTCCTTTGAATTGTTAAAATCTAATATCAATTGCCTCTTATCTATCTTCGGAATCCCTTCTAGATCTCCACTTTTTTCAGGTTTATGGCAAGGAATTTTTTCTGGACGAACCCATTTTATTTTTAAATCACTTTTAAAAGCAAATGTTCTTAAAAGGACATTATTTAATGTATAATTACCATTTTCATTAATTAATATTCTATTAAAACACAATAACTTTGTGCGGTTCATGTTTATAGATTAAAAACTATATTATTAATACAACAACTAACTGCATTATTTCAATGTAAAACATAAATTACAAGTAATACTTATTAATTTATAACCTAATACCATAGACCTTATAAAGCATAGATTATAATCGCCATTATTCCATGACTAGAAATTGGCCTCAACGATTTGGGATCGAGGGGGATTATCCCTCATTATCCTGCCTCATCTCGTGTAGGCCTGGACAGCCTTCGTAGGTGGGCCCCATCCGTCGTCTACCCCGACCGCAAATGCGGCCGTTGTCTTGGCTGGGCCCGCCGGCTAGGGCCCTTTCTTCTGGCGCTCTTCTTGCTTCGCCGGCTCGTCTGTGTAAACCCCGGGGGTAGTGTCATGTTTATGTGTGGTATGGTTAGGTAGGGTAGTGCGGCTATGCAGCCTGGGATGCGCTTTGCTAAGGTGGGCCTTATGCTAGCGCGAGAGGGGAGGAGTAAGAATAGGAGGTATGGTGTGTGTGTGTGTGCGTGTGTGTGTGTGTGTGTGCGTGTGCGTGGGCGTGTGGGTGCGTGGGCGCGTGCGTACGTGCATAGGTGTGTGTGTGTGTGTGTGTGTGTGTGTGTGTGTGTGTGTGGATGCGTGCGGGTGCGCGTGTGGGTGTGTGTTGTTGTCTTCGTTTCTTGTTCCTGGCGTGTGTGTGTGTGTGTGTGTGTGTGTGTGTGTGTGTGTGTGTGTGTGTGTGTGTGTGTGTGTGTGTGTGTGTGTGTGTGTGTGTGTGTGTGTGTGTGTGTGTGTGTGTGTGTGTGTGTGTGTGTGTGTGTGTGTGTGTGTGTGTGTGTGTGTGTGTGTNAAGTTGGTGTCTAGGTCTTTTGTGTTTGTCGGTCACGTCGGGTATGTGGTCAACGGCTTGCCTGAGGAGGGGATTGTCATGTCTAGCGGCTACGTCAAACCGTTTCTCCGCGTTTTGTCTTATTGTCTGTGTAGCGTTTGTGTATTGTAAGTCTCGTAAGGTCTCAATAGTTCACCCCGTACAGTTTTAACTCGAACCAATCGAATATGTCAGTCTTGACCTGGAATAAGTTCTATGATACGCCCTAGGGGCCATTCGACACGCTTTTTTCGGTATCTCACATTATTTATGTATCTAAAAATCCAACCTATCATCCTTGTAGTTTTGATAAAACTACTGAAATAGAACAAATGCCAAAAATCGGAATACGCTGTATTTACAAGTGCTACAACTAACTTTTTCTTGCGCTCGTTCGCAATTTCTTCTTCATTAATTGTTGGGTTTTCCGTCGGCCAATTTGATCAATTTTGATATAGCCAACTTGGTCCCTCCAGCCATTTCGAGTCCAAAAGTTGTTTAGCCGTGCAACCTCGAGATGGAAGATCTGCCAGATTGAATTTTCCGGGAACATGGTACCACTGATGTGCATGTGTTAACTGACGAATTTCAGTCACTCGATTCCATACGAATGTTCCCCATTCTTCATTGCGCTGTATCCATGCTATTACAGTTCGCCATTATTCTATGGCTAGAAATTGGCCTCAATGATTTGGGATCGAGGGGGATTATCCCTCTTTATCCTGCCTCATCTCGTGTAGGCCTG
>NW_019418712.1:7549-11957 GCF_000390285.2 Anoplophora glabripennis | reverse complement strand
GATCTTTTAATTTGTAGCGTTCAAATTTTGTTCAAGTGAAAATTACAACAATTGTTTCTGCTATCATCCAGACGATGATACAGGCATTTTTCAATATTGGGTCTAGTTTTTGTTCCCAACACGAATAATTCTTATGTTTTCTCTTTTCTGTCATTCCTATTACCATTCTTTCGCTTTTCTTAAGGAAATTCCTTAAATAAAAACTAATGAGTTTTATTTTTCGACATAATTTCTCGGTCTATCTGTTATGGACTTTCTTTGTAAAAAAAAACCTCCGGTTTAGCTTTTCTATCTACTAGCTTTGCAACATGCATTACCTCATCATTATCTACACCTCAGATTTAAAGCGTTTAAATTTAAGTTAACATACGAGAATGATAATGGAGACAGTGGAAAGTTGGTTAAAATTCTCACCAAAACGCCGTTTTGATAGAAGCGGAAATATGTATGTGGAAACAATTCCTTTTATTTCTTTATTTCTTAATGAATATGCTGTTTTTTTTATTCAAAACAAATAATTTTGTTGCAATTGCTAGTAGGTAGTTTTCTGCATCTATTTAAGGAGGTATATCGGGTTTACTCAAATGCACAGGTGTACTTGAAATTTAGATAGCGTATTACCCAGTGCTCCCTCTGTGCGTCGTATTATTTTGAAATTTTTTTTGAATCTAGATTTTGAAATATTGTTATTGAAAGTTGTTCATTTTAACATAGGTTTATATGGCGTAGATGGACGGTGCGGCTCTTTTTTTGCCCATAACTGTGAAAAAAATGTAGAAATTGTGAAACTTTTACATAGATAGTACTTATTTTTGGTGTAAAACTAATGTAAGTTTTGAACATAGTATAGCTATATTAATTAGAAACAGAAGCCAATAATTGCATTTCTGTCTGACTTGAGGATTAATGGGGCAACGTCGCAATCAGCTGACGGCAAGGAGGGAAAACATTTGAAAGACTTGATAAAAACGAAATTGATTTCAAACATATACATTTTTCCTAAATCCCATGTACATTGTTATCAACAATAAATTATCCACAACAGATTATTTTTTGTAATGTTTTTAAAAAACTAGATTAATTAAAAAGGACTAGGAAGCTGTGATATATTTATTGGAATAAAAAATACAGTTGATAAATCCTTTTAATATATTTAATGGTTTATAAAAACATCGTAATCATTACCCAGCAATATTTAGGGTTACATAAAGTTTTCTTTACTTGATTAATATAATTAGTAATACTTGAGATAAAAGCATTTGTACGGAATAACAAAGGAACATAAATATTTCTCAGCAAACTTTATATCTAAAAAATTAGTTATAGTTGCAAAACTTTTGTAACATTACTAAAATAGAGATTAAAAACACGAACAGTGAGTAATAATGTAATTTCTATCACAGAACCTTCAAAATTGCATCCAACATTTTCTTTGACTTGGACGAGAGATGGGCGCGAGTGTCATTTCATTTCTTTAGAACTAAATTAACATAATTCTCGTTGTTTTACCAGTTCACATGATTTACGGATTTTAAATAAAGGATACAAATCTTCGCGAGGATAATACGATATATTTGCTATATATAATAATTATATTGTACATAGTTTACACACAATACATTTTTGAACGCGTACGCATCTTTACCCGAATTTGACGCGCAATATCTCCGATGTCCGAGGTCTGTAGGTTCGCAGTGTGTACAACTGCTAGTCAATTATTAGCGCTGTTGCCACATCTACATAGTCTTTATGCGTTCATTAAATATAATTTAAAACTACTTAAATATGATATTTTTATGTTGTTAATTAGTCAATATGTATGCTACGTGCATATGAGTAGATTTCTTTGTTATATAGATAATGTTTATCGCAAATAATTTCAATAGAATTTAATTTTTTCAAATTGGCAGCGGGTTTTAGTCCCATAAGAAAAGCATAGGACCCCCCTGCGCTCCTCACTTTCCTCGGACCCCGATGTACCTCCTTAATAAAAAATAAAAATTGTTCATTAAAAACATTTGCGGATGATATACTTAATATTAATGAAGATGATCCGTTTTATCAACAAACTCGAATTTGAACAAATTTACCATTCATACGGACCGAAAACGTATTAAGGCCCATATATCAAGCCTAATAAGGAACCATGGGGGTAAGATATAGGGCATTATATATCACATATTAGTGACACGTTCTCGGTATTGATCTTTTGTATCGGGTTTTGGGAGATTAAGTAATATCTAGATATAAACTTTTTCCCACATTCTTTCGAGAGGGAGTTTTTGTAGTTATATATAAGAAAAGATCCGGATCTATATTAGAGGATATAAATAATATATGTATTAATGGGAAAGAGATGGTATCAGTTCGCCGTTCGTGACCGCTAATGCAATCAAATCCTTTATCATCAATTAATTGACGATAAACGATTAGTTTTTTTATTTCGACGATATTTATAGAAAAGCGATTGCCAAGGAGAGAAGTATGTTTTGGAAATGTTAAAAAAAGTTGAATTGAACATCCTGTATATTTTTAAATTTTGATACATAAATAATTATGTGTTTATTAGAATTGTATTAGTCGTTGACAACGTATTTTTGTTTTATATTTATACCGGGTGGGGCATTTATCTTGACACAAAGTATTATCTCGGTTGGACTCGATTATTTCCAAAAACGTTTCTGAAAAAATTGTAGGGCAGAGGGGGCCATAGAAAGGTCCAATATTACGACGTCCGATCTAGTCCGGAAGTGGTGTTTTTAGACCGGAAGTTGATTTTTTAAACGGAAACACCCATTTTTTACCTAGGATTTCTATTGAACAACGAAACAAAAAGATATATTTTGTTCTTATAATTTTTTCGATTTAGGCCATATTTTGGCAATAAAATGGTCATAAAAACAAAAAAAAAACAAGAATGTTGAGACAATGGATCACTTTAAATAAAATGTTTCATACAAAAGTTGTAGGATGAAAAGGAGGCTCTCTTGGCATGACCTTGACATTGACTTAAAGGCCGTTTGAAGATCAAATTCAAAATTTTAAATGGGACCCACTTTTTTAACCTCGAAATTACAAGAGCGGGAAGCTTTGCAACAAGATATGAGCTTATAAATTTTCGTTTATAGTTGTTTGTAGTTACAATATTTTCGTTTGTAGTAGCTCAAGAAAAAAGTTATGTGGCCTATAAAAAAAACCACACCCCCAATTTGGCCGCACTTAAATCTGATGTTTGATTCCTATACAAAATTGTTTGTAGTTGATTGTAGTGAACGAATTTTCGTTTGTAGTAACAAGGAAAAAAGTTAGAGCTATATTAAAAATTTGCAATATATTGCCATAAGTAAAAGAAAGCGCTTCCAATTTCAAGTTTACTTGTGTATAATAACTTCTATACATCAAATTATGTTTTTAAAATTGTTTAAAGTTGTTTGCAGTTGCACATATTTCGTTTGTAGTTCAACGAAATCTAATGAAAAGTCACTACATTCCAAACTCTGGCTCCAAAATCGTTTGTAGTTATTTATAGTGGCGTTTATTTCGTTTGTAGTTATATGAAAACTGACGAAAAATCACTAAACTCCAAGCTCTAGCTTTAAATACGTTTGTAGTTGTTTGTAGTAGCGTCTATTTCGTTTGTAGTTCTTCGAAAACTGACGGAAAGTCATTAAACTCCAAGCTCTGGCTTTAAAATCGCTTGTAGTTGTTTGTGTTAGCGTTTATTTCGTTTGTAGTTCTTCGAAAACTGACAAAAAGTTACTAAACTCCAATTTCTGGGTTTAAAATCGTTTGTAGTTGTGTGTAGTAGCGTTTATTTCGTTTGCAGTTCTTCGAAAACTGACGAAACGTCGCTAAACTCCAAGCTATGGCTTAAAGACCGTTTGTAGTTGTTTGTAGTAGCGTATATTTCGTTTGTAGTTGCATGAAAACCGGCGAGTCAGTAAACTCCAAGCTCTGGCTTTAAAATCGTAGTTGTTTGTAGTAGCATTTATTTCGTTTTGTAGTTCTTCGAAAACTGACAAAAAGTTACTAAACTCCAAGTTCTGGGCTTAAAATCGTTTGTAGTTGTTTGTAGTAGCGTTTATTTCGCTTGTAGTTACATGAAAACTGAGGGAAAGTCACTAAACTCCAAGCTCTGGCTTTAAAATCGTTTGTAGTTGTTTGTAGTAGCGTTTATTTCGTTTGTAGTTCTTCGAAAAGTTACTAGATTCCAATTTCTGGGTTCAAAATCGTTTGTAGTTGTTTGTAGTAGCGTTTATTTCGTTTGTAGTTCTTCGGAAACTGAGCCAGAGCTTGAAGTTTAGTGACTTTTTGTTAGTTTTCATGTAACTATAAAATGAAATAAACGCTACTACAAACAACTACAAACGATTTTAAAGCCAGAGCTTGGAGTTTAGTGACTTTTCGT
>NW_019418712.1:4969-5489 GCF_000390285.2 Anoplophora glabripennis | reverse complement strand
TGGCATAAGCCAGAATGATAGTTATCATAGAAACATGGGAAGCGGAAATTTTTTAAGCATCTAGTCTGTCGTGTAAATGTTATGTTTTTACAGGCGCATTTTGTTTTCAAAATATCGACGTTGAAGCAAATTTCGTTAATATTTTGAAAGATTGTTCTTTCATCACATAGTTTCGATGCTTCTCTACCCTTTGTGGAATTTAACGAAACTTTTTATTCCCGAGCATTGTATTCTGTAAGCGTTTTTTTTTAACACGGTGGACGACCCACAGAATCTAGCTCAAAATGTTAATTAAAATCTTGAAGAATATTCCTACATACAGTTCTCATAATATTTCGTTTGTTCATAATTTTCGAGATCAGAAAAAGAAAAAGAAGGAATCTAGATGCTTAAAAAAATTCTGCTTCCCATTTTTTTATGATAGCTACCATTTTGGCTCGTACCACACTGCGTAAAATCTCAAATACTAACATAAATATAAAATAAAAGAACATCCTACCTGACCTCGTTTGTTTTTTTT
>NW_019418712.1:0-3026 GCF_000390285.2 Anoplophora glabripennis | reverse complement strand
AAAAAAACATTAAATTATTGCAATTGTTTATAAGCGTGAAAATTGCGAAAATGTTTAAACAATCACCACGGCTCACCTAATCGTCCGATTTGAATTTTTCAAAAAGCATTTTAAAGCTTGAGAGCTCTTCTTTTTGTGGTGAAATTTTCAAGTATTCAAAGGCTTTAGATTTTTAGAAATTTGATTTTGAAAATTTTTTAATTTAAAAAAAATAAAAAAATTAAACTATTATTATGTAAAAACTATCGAACCGAATTGGATGAAATTTGGTGTGATTAATCTATGCACTAAGAAGTTTAATTGGGAAAAGTATGAAGATTCTAGGTATTCTGGGTAGGTATTATTCAAATGTCTGAAAAAAATTGACAAATAAACTAGCATTTTTTGCAATTTTTTAAATGATTTTTCCGATTTTGCAACAACAATAATTATTTTTTTGAATTGCAACTAACTTTATCTTGTTCAAAATTTAATTACAAAACTTTTTTT
Source organism: Anoplophora glabripennis (assembly GCF_000390285.2). Classification (NCBI taxonomy): domain Eukaryota; kingdom Metazoa; phylum Arthropoda; class Insecta; order Coleoptera; family Cerambycidae; genus Anoplophora; species Anoplophora glabripennis. The sequence goes on along the minus strand of NW_019418712.1, from coordinate 2,537 downwards.
CCTCTTCCATTTTTGTCTAAAATGAATAGTTGCTAAGTTGTCGACGAGAAATCCAGAAAAAAATGTTTTTTTTGTTATTTTTTTATACTTTTTCATAATAACAATTAAGCCCACGTTTTTTTTATTTGCATAGAAAAATTATCATTTCTGATGTTATTTAGAAGCCGTTAAATAAAAAATCTCCGATCATATGCGTTTACCCAAGTATACCCTTTTTAAAATAGATACCGCCTGGACTATTACTGAATATATTCCTAGTAATTATATGTATTCTTACTACTAACTATAACATTAAAGTAATCATATAACATTTCGCATACAATCCTATTTTAATCAAATATCAATTTTCAAATTAAATTTACCATCGCTTGAATGGTACTAATATAAATCAAAAGTATGGTTTTCTCTGCGTATAGACAGGGTTTAGCAGATTACTGATAAATTTAATATATTTCCAAATTCAAAATTTTATTAAAAAATTTGGATAATTTTGAATTAACAGAAAATTAGAAATGTTGAGAACCACTGGCTTTGATTATACAGCGACGTTGAATACAAGTAAATAAGATAAAGCAGAATAAACTTTCACTTTTTATCTCCCTTGCATTTCTCCTATTTCTTGAGCGTATTGTACAAGTAACTCTAAAACGACCCGAGATCTCCGGGCGTTCCTGAGAAATAAAAGATAACCGGCGATTCCGTGCTAATAGCTGTATCCATTCTCCTTATCGCTCCCGAGTTATCCCTATTTGTTTTATGAGTGTATAACATGCGTCTATTATCGGCAGAGTCTGAGAATTCGGGCGAGGAGAGTAAGTGAAATCCCCCGTGGGTGTTTCGTGCAGTCCAATGAACATGTCCGAGCTGATCCTCTGGCATTTAGCAGGCGATTTTCTAAATCTCTTAACGATCGGGTAATCCGGCGTCTTAGTACGTCGTTATAGTGGACTGGATGGGAAGGCAGAGGATTCTTCGGCAACTAGGATCAATACCGTGACAGTCCGTGGAATTGAATGAAGGATTTTAATTGAATCTGTTTTATTGCGTACTGGCCAGTATCGGGGATCCTACTCGCAGTCAGACTAGAATTTACTGTCCTTATAAAGTCCGTGATATAGGATGGGACGTTAATAAGTTTCGGAGAAGGAAGTTTATTGGTATAATTAGAAAGGACAGCGTCTGGTTTTCTTTATTTATCTGTTCCGGAACGAAAAAAGTAGATAACAGAATTAACATCGCATGCGAGAGAAGAAAGGTATCTGTTTTCTGCGGAACAGTTTTCCTTAATGAAATTGTTAACCACAAACAAAAAATATTTTGTGCTCATCCTTTTAAGATAACAACAATCAATCTCTTATGGAACGATTTTTATAGAAATTGCCTGGAATTCAATTATGGCTTTTAGCTTTTTTACTATGTTCATAATATAAAATAAGGTAAAATATTTAATTTAATTAAAAATAATGTACTTGCCATAAATTATTACAATTCATTGAGCTAAACTTGTAGCTAAATCGGAGTAAATGTTCTCATTTTGAGTGATACCACCCCGTTCTATGGTTGTCGTGCGTTGTCTTTGTCTATTTCCATCGTCGCTATTAGTTCATCTCGTGGTGTGGTGTATGGCGTGTAGTGCTGGACAAGTGTCAATTAATTCGGTTATCTTGGTGAAAATTACGTTGAAATGCAGTGCACTCACTTCTATTGCAATAGTTTCAATCATATAATTTTAGTTGTACTCCTACTAATAGAGCGAAAATTTCACTCAATCGGATTTGGACAGAAATTGATACATTATTGAGTAAAATTGAATGAATTTGAATGACATTTTTTTCATAACTCATAACTCCTTTGCTCACGACATCAGTACGCCACTAATATGAAGAATTTTATAAGTAAATATTTTATGTCTAAAGCCAAATATACAGTTTTCTTCTAAACAACATAAACATGTGACTTCGATTTGATTTGGGATTATTCACAACCAAAGCGGCGAGCGATGGCGATGTGTATGTCACCCCGATGTCTTTGCTACTTGTGTCATGTACGATTTAGCTTACGGACCTTAATAATAATTGTATTTCAAAAAACGATATAGACAAGAAGCTAGAAAAAATAGCAAAAAACCAATAACAAACAATAAATTACTTTTAAAAATAATTTGTTGGAGAAAAAAGTTNCATAAAAATCTAATGGAGTGAGGTCGGGAGACCTCACTGGCCAATTCCACGGTCCTAGGCGTCTCATCCATCTATCTTCAAACATTTCAGTCAGCTGTTGATCGATTTGATGGTGACAGTGAGGTGGAGCCCCGTCTAATTGATACCAACACTTCCTTAGTTGGTTTAAAGGTATACATCTAGAAAATCTGCCACAACCGTTTGCAAAATATTGAGATATTTGTCGACATTTAAATTTTCTTCGTAGATATGGTAAGAAATCTGGTTATCTTTAGACAAAAACATTTATTTTGAAAGTTTCTTTACCGGATAACATGAGGATTTTCAGATGACCACAAATGAGTATTATGTCTATTA
>NW_019418711.1:11436-12160 GCF_000390285.2 Anoplophora glabripennis | reverse complement strand
AAGACGAGGAATTCGAGATAGTGGCTGAGCGCGCGGCCCGACGCGTCGACAGAGAGCCAGACAATGATATAATCCCCCCCGCAACACCTGACGAATTAAGACTGACAATATGCAGACTTAAAAACAGAAAAGCCCCCGGACCCGACAATATACATAACACGCCACTTAAACGACTACCACACAAGGGCCTCATGGCCCTACTAAACATAACAACGCGACACTCAGACTAAGACACTTCCCTACCCGCTGGAAAACAGCAAACATAATCCTTATCCCAAAACCCAACAAAGATCACACCATCCCATCCAACTACCGGCCCATTAGCCTGCTCCCGGCTATGAGCAAAGTGGTAGAAAAAATTATCCTAACCCGTCTAAGAACCCACTCCCAAGAACTGCAAGTCATTCCAGACGAGCAGTTCGCCTTCCGACCCAATCACTCCACTGAACTCCAAATCCTTCGCCTTACCGAGCACATCACGGCGGCCTTCAACAGGGGACAGTACACTGGTGCTGTCTTCCTGGACGTCGCAAAGGCCTTCGATACGGTTTGGCATGAAGGCCTACTGATGAAAATGCTCACCAACCAATATCCCATATCCTTTACCAAACTCATAAAATCCTACCTACACCACCGAAAATTCCGCATCCAAATCCAAGATTCCCTTTCCACCACCCGTCCCATGGAGGCCGGTGTCCCCCAGGGCACCGTCCTGTCCCCACAC
>NW_019418711.1:7018-9590 GCF_000390285.2 Anoplophora glabripennis | reverse complement strand
TTCCAATTACCGCTTTATAATTGCCCATTTTTTAAAGTATTAAAATGGATATAGTATGTTATCCTTAAGAGATAGACATATGCCATCGCGGACTTTTCTGTAGACCTATATAAGATATACGATTCCACCATACATTATTTTGTTATATCTCAAAGGGTTTAGGCAGCGTTTTCGTTGAAAGCTCCCAGATGGCATTTTTTTCCGACACCTCCAACAAATATCGTTAATGTATACAAAAACTTAACAAATTATATACTAAAACCTTCCTCGAGAACCACTCTATCCATTGGTGAAAACAGCATGAAAATCGGTGCAGTAGTTTTTGAGTTTATCACGAACAGACAGACAGACAGACGTGGCGGAGGACTTTGTTTTATAATATGTAGTGATAATATTTCCATGTTTGGAAGTACTTATCGGTGCGAGCAGTTATGAAAGGAAATAAGTCTCTTATTAGATCCAGAATTCACAACGCTCACTTTGGATCAGTTTTGAAAGTAATTATATACCTCCCTCCGAAATAGGAAGATTTTTGCAGAAATAACCAAGGGTCAGGTGGAAAACATTAAATTGTAAACCTACTTTTTAATAATAATGTTTTTTTTTCTACAAACGTCAAAAAATGACAAGGTTTGCGCCAGGGAGACTAGATAAGGAGCACAAACTCATACGGGAAAATTGACAAAATTTCACATACTTCTATCCTATACTGATCATTTTGCAATTGACTTGAAGCCGAAAAGTGGGGCGACGTACCAGCGTATTCATACGCATGCGTTTACTTTACGTGTTTTGATTGGTTGAAAGGAACCAAGAACGGTGAGCGCCGAGCGGTAAAAAAGTCAAACGTCAAACCAAGCTAACCTAAAAAATATTAATATTGTCAGTTTTGTTTTGTGTTGTGCTAGTCTAGTGTTTTGGTGAAACTGTTAGGGTATAGTGTATATTTTAATAAATAAATAAATAAATGTATCTTTTCAGTTTTATTTCATAATCTGTTTAAACCTGCACTAATGCTTCTATTAATATATCTTGTGTTGATATTTAATAAAAATGTTTCAAAATTATACTCGATAAGAGCCTTAATCGTGATGGACATTATTATCGGACAGATATTTTATAGCATGTTTTTTTATATTATCAAATAAACTGCAGAAACCACTATAATAAATAATTATATAATAAACATTTTTTTTATAAAAAAAAAGTTGTCAGTTGCACCCGGCTAGAGTGAATAGTGGCGATTTTTTGAAATACTAAGTCTTGTTTAATAAATACACCAATGTCATTTAAAAAAATGTCCAAAATTACGAACATGCCTATGTACATAGTTTTAAAAGCATATAAATTTGTATTCTGTTTTATTTTATTTGAGCCTGCAAAATTTAAATAGGTTATGCAGATACTTACGTCATTTATTGAAATTAATAAATAGTAAAAAATAAATAGTAAAATAATGTGTTAGATCGATAGAGGACTCATATAAGAAAATGGTAGAAAAGTAAACATTTAGAAATTGAAGTGAACTCAGTGAAAATAGATTTAATATCTCATATGTATACAAATCGGCTATAGTACAGAGCATGCCGTGACCGTCTTTTAAATTTAAATACAACCGCGCCTAATTATGGAACATGCGCAAAACACACAGAGTACGTCTCGCCCCCACTTTTTGGAAACAAGGTCATCCATTGAAACTATAGGTATTGATCACTATAGGATAGAAGTATGTGCAAAATTTGTCCAAGAAATGGCGGAAGTTGGGGTGGCGCTAGTGTTCCATATGTCCCAAATGAATGTAGCATAATAAATACGAGTGAAGTAAGCAAATAACAACCAATTTTATTTTATATTGAGTTTAGTAGATGTATCGGGGAGATATATTAACCTAAAAACTAGAAGTCAAGACAATAATTATTACAATTTGTTTTTATAATGGTAAATAAAAAGTTTCGAAAATAATTTAAATATGGTAATAGCACATATCTGTAATAGTATGTGAAGTGAATGACTGTCAACAGATTTAAAATAAAACAGTACGTTTGTGATCTGCATTTTCAATCTAATGATGTCCAGCAGTTCTATACTACAACTTGACCGAATAGTGAGTTAATATTATGGCAAAAGGTCGAATAATTCGGAAGTTGGAAGCAGCTTATTTGATTCTTAATAAGGTAGAGAAATTTTTAAATAGAAAGATTTCATAAGAGAAAATATTGTATAAATGAATGATGCATTGTTTCTTTATATATCTTGCAGCAGCATCAACAGCGAGAGCATCCGCTACACCAGCAACAACAGGTGCAGCAGCTACAACAAGAGCAACAGTTACAACAACAACAACAAGAACAGCAAGTAAATCAAGAGCAATTAAGTTACGATGAGATTATACTAGAAAGTGAGCATCCTGTCCTGTATAATCTAATAAAAGAAATGTTCTGTTGACGTGCGATGAGGTTTCGACAAAGCAACGATGAATATGTTCACATAATATTGACAATAGCGACAAAGTATACTTTATTTATTTCTACATATTCTTGTAATTTATATTACGTGCATAAATAATTAAATT
>NW_019418711.1:0-5564 GCF_000390285.2 Anoplophora glabripennis | reverse complement strand
ACCCACTAAACACGAAACGTAAATGAAACGTTGCAAATGAGATGTTTTACTAAACATTTGAAACATTAACTAGAAACGTTTCTGTTTCATTACAGAAATGTAGCACTTGAAAACTTATTTAGTGAAACATAGCCGAAACGTTACAATTGAAGAAAGTTTGAAACATTACTCGAAACATTCCCTTTCGATCTCGGAAACATAACAGACGAACAACCCTTTGCTTTTTTTGCTTGTCTTATGGAACATTCGGCAATAGCTAAATTTTGCTCAAAATCCCCAATCCCTCTCAAGCGTTAGTTCATTTGCCTTTGTTATATAAACAGACATAAACAGAAAAAAAATTGTGGTAGTATATTTATAATTATAACACAAGTCTCAAAAATATGCTCGTGACTTGCGTAGACTGCGCGTAACAGTCCGAGTTTATTTGTTTCCCGTATGTCGTTTTCATTTCGTATTATGTTAGGTTTGCGGTTTGCCAGTTTGCCTGGCTTCGTTGTTCTCCATCTTTATTTTGACGCTATTTTATGTGATAATTTGTAGTGTGTGCAGTTGTGGTTATTGTAAGGTGCATATAAAATAATGAATATTGATGCAAAATGTTGAAAACGATATGTGTAAAGAGATTTCCAATTTTGCGTCACGTCTACCTAAACATAGTTATACCCACTATACCTATTATAGACAAGCGGACAAGGGACAAGAACTAAGAAAATTGGACATGGAACTATACGTTTCGATATAATTTGAAGAGCAACTACTTAGTCAGTGAGAATTATTTGAAATATGGATGAAACCAGTGAAATAGATGTCATTTATTTTATATTTTGTACAAATGTTTATATTTGTTTATGTGTATAGGCATGCTTAAATAAAAGAGTTTAGGTATACCTACAGATATTTGTTTTGTCAAGATATCATTTTGTATCCTTATTTCTGTTGTATAATTTATTATTATTAAAAGGATAGTTGTAATATTGGCCATGCGTAGAAGAAATTATAACTTTATATTATTTTTCAGTAATGTTATTTGTTTTTCATGTACCATTTCAAGATTCATAATCATAACTAACTTTTTCTAATTATCAGTTCGTCAATGTTACCATATTCACGATGGTCTCAACATTAGAAAATTTCCATTGCAAAAGCGTATTTGAACATTTTAAAATGCTGATATTGTTTTGTGACATTTTTATGTGTACGATGAATGGCAAAATTCGTAATCCATATTAGAAACTTTTTTCAGTGGCTTCTCAAAAAGAAAGAAATTCTTGATAAAAGTTGCCACATTCCCAAACTAGAAGAGCATATTTATTTTTTTTAATATACCTACAATGTAACTTTATTTTTTATACACGTATAAGAATATGAGTGAAAGAAAAAACTATAACTACCTACCTATTTTACATGCAATATATACTTACATTTATCTTCCTCCATAAATCTCTGGGCAACTGAGAAAACAAAGTAGGTACTGCCTGCTTCAGTAATTTTATCTTCTGATCTGTTTTATAAAACAACTTTTCCTCAAAATGTTTACTGCAAACCCTAGAATTCGTTGTTGGCTCCCAATCTCGTAACTGCATATTCTTTATCCATAATTTCTGTATCTTCAGGTCCTTAGGGAATCTAATCAATTTTTAATCCAATATAATATATAAATGCATTTTGCAATTCAACATTACAATAAATAAGATTTAATATACCTATACCATTCATACTAGTTTAGACTTATACTCGTGTTTACGATGATACAAATTATTTATTATTTGATTTTACAGAAAACATTGTTTTTTTAATCCATTTATTTTACGTCAGTAGTTGTTCTAGGAGAGAATGAAGCCACTTCAAGGTCACTCCAGGCTGCCACCGGGCTGCCGCCATCCGGAGCTGGCACCAGGTCTNTGATAGAAAATAGTATGTGCAACTCGTTCGGAAAAGTTGCCATAGCGCCACTTGGGCGCTTTCCGCACTCGCTTCGCTCGTGCGTCAACTGCGTCCTCGTGGCGCTATTGGCAACTTTTCCCCACTCGTTACACAATGTACTATTGCACTATAGTAGACATCTTGTCACAAAGTAGTAAAGATTGTATTAATTCTAAGAGAATAAACTTCATTCATAACTTTAATTTCTGGTCTTAAATAAATGAAGTGTTACACAAGGTCACCTGCCGGTTTACCTGAATGATTCTAGTTCATAAGTATTATTGTATCTTAAGACAAAAACTGAAATACTTGTATAAATTCTTGTATATAGGGTGTCCGTTTTTTGAACCACAACATAGAGAATCTCAGTTACAATGGGATTCAGTTATAACAACATCCCAAAAGATAGCTCAGAGGTAGTATCTATGGCGTGCGACTAGAGTTGATTTTATTTTATCTTCTTGTAAAGTATGCCACAGTCTTTGACCCAAGAATTTCTAACCTTTGCTTGTACACAACAAAATATCAAGAGGTATGTGAATCAGCATATTTAAATATATAGAGATAATCAAGCAGCTTTATAAACACATTTGTACCACACAATCACTTTCCGTGCGGTTCTAGATTTATTTAAGGCCCTTTCCTTGTTGGGGCGAGATAATCATATTAAGCTGTACCACAATAATCCCTAACAAAATCCATTGATAGTTTGATCAAAGAGTGATCAACGGAAGCATGATTGGGCAGATCTGGTTTGCGGTAGAACACTCACGGGACTTTTAATAGGCCATGGATACTTTCAGGTTTTTAATATGATTTTCTTCTTATACAGTGGCTTCATAAATGTTTATAAGCCATGTGACGCCAAGCTTAGGCAACCCAACATTGCACGATTGGTACTGATTAATGAAAATTTCCTAAATCTTGGCATCACCAATATTAATCACTCGTTTACAACAAATAATAGCAAACCGCCTACACTCGTGATAATGCAATCGCTGATTGGTTGAATAGTATCTCGTGAAAAATTGCACCAATCACAGCTCATGAAACAGAATGTTGCGTCTCAATGTGATCTTAATCTTATTGTTATAATAATTTTTAATTTTTACCGAAATTTAATTGCCGACATGAAGGAAATAAAATTACTGTTCCAAACAAAATTACTGGTCACGTGGCTTGTATCATTTATGAAGGCTCTGTATATACACTTTTCCATACTAGGCAAGAAATGTCCACTTGTTAATGTTCGGTAAACCATATTGGTTTTACAATTTGGACTTAAGTCACACCATTTTGATGTTATTACATTGTGGCTAATCCACGTAATTTCTCTCAAATGCAGTTATGTATTGACCATATTTTTTTTATAAATATATATTATTTAAGGACATATTCACGAAAAACAAACAACTAAAGAAAACTTTTTTGTAAAAAAAAAACAAAATAATAATTTTTGTATTTGTTAGTTATTAGCTATTGTGTATGGTGTATTTATTTAATCTGATTCCTTTTTAACAAAGCTGATAGCAATAATTGAATTACATACATGTAAAAAATGCACTTTTACTGTAAAAAGCATTTTGTTAATTTTTAATATAGTATGTGATGTCATGATTTTTTAATTATCTGAAATCCTAAAGTTTAATGAATAAAATTCGAACCACCCTGTTGCGAGTATACTTACTCAATAATTATCTACAATATAACTACTCACCATCTTCTGAGGTAAATTAATGGGTATCTGTGGTGCCAGAGTGGGTATAGCTTTATGCAATAATTTTATCCTTGAATCAGTTGTATAAAAATATTTTCTGTTGAAATGTTTGCTACAAATTCTAGCACTTAATGGCGGAACCCAATCTTTAAGATTCAAGCTCTGCAACCACTTTTCTCTTTTTGTTATGTCTGTAGGAAATCTGAAATAGCAATTTTGTATATTTCGCAGTGTGGAAATGGATATAGGTAAATGACTTTATTGTTAAAGTAAATGAACTATTGCCATCTTAAAAAACATATTAATTAATTAACAACGACATGACAGGTACAAATCACTAAATACAATAGAAGTTTTTTTTTGCCTATTTATTTGATTATCCTCAAAAGTTCTTCCAGGTGCGTTATTGCAGTAGTTTTAATATGAAATTAAAAAAACAGTAATTATCCACAAAAACTAGGTAGGTATGTTCAGCATTTTATTTTTCCTCAATATCCATTTTAATTGTTTAGATTTGTTATTAATTTATTTTGAAATAGTCTGTAATATTTTTTATTTAGGTACATTATTTTCATCGTAACAATATGAAAATATTTCTAATGAACTAATCTCAACAGTCTCACTACATGCTTATGGTGACAAAAGCCATAAACATTTGGACAAAGAATATTTTTCAAAATCGAATTTTATAAAAAATATATAGTACTGGCCACTTCTGGATATCAATACACAGAACAGTACATATAAAAATAGAAAGCTATTATCGCATACTTCTTAGTTGGAGACAAAACATCCATATCATTAGGCTTTTTTTCGCAATGAATATTGGTGAATATCTGACCTGTAGTTACTATATTTCTATCTCTTTTGATCTTAGTTGTCATATGGTAGTTTAAATCTTTTCATTCGCTCATATTACACATACTACAACATACAACTTCACTCGCGAAAAAAAGCCTCTTTAATTACTACTGGCACTGAAAAGGTACAAGTAGAGTCCGTTCTTCCAGATACTTGGCAATAATGCAATGTATAACTATCTTTCTCATTAAGGACCTATGTTTTATCCATTTCTTTCTTTCTTGATAGAGAGCTTATTCTGAAGGTTTATAAATACAAAAATGAACAAAAATAGGGAATGGTTTCAAAACTTAATTTAATAAGAAAAGTACCTGTGAAACGACACTCCTTCATTATTTCTAGAGTTGCTTCGACATCCATCAATTACGCACCTTCCCATACTATTTACCAGAATCACCACTTACAAATTTCACTAAAAGTTGTTCTTACAGATTCTCAAATTATAGTGTTTAGTGTTCGCGCGCCGATATTTTTGGCGATGTTGGTGGCTTAAATGATCCTGATTTAATGTTTACCATAGTTAACAGTTGTTTAAAGTTTAAAAATGACGATGTCAAATCAGTTTTATAGGTTAGAATGGTTTATCGTTTATCACACATGGAATGGTCAATACATAGACTAGATTGACAATACACTATGAATGTAGAGAAAGAGAGAGAGCGAGAGAGAGAGAGAGATTGGGGGCCAAGTTGTAAAATGAGATAAAATTAGTCGCACGTTACATAGAGACTACACAGCATGTTACGTGACTTGGGGAATTTGCAAGCTAAGCATGCGTAACACTACTATGGGCGTAGTTAGGGAGGAGCAGGGTGTGCACGGCCCATTCCAGAGAGCCCGGTGCCCACCCCAGAAAAAAGATCTAATATCAGCTTTGTCATATCGGTATCGATGACTACGTAACTTTTTTTTTGGAAGCCTCCATAATAGAGCTTGCAGCCCTGAGCCCACCCCAAACAAAAATTGTAGCTACGCCCATGAGTAACGCCGACTTAATTAGCTGTCAACCCTGAACAGGCCCATTCTATGATCAAAACTAAGTAAAAAAGTTCATATGAAC
>NW_019418710.1:0-11883 GCF_000390285.2 Anoplophora glabripennis | reverse complement strand
TTGTCATATTGTGCGATATCATTTATCGAGTTTTACTGAGGAACAGAACTAGTTATTTTATAACTAAATACAAACAAATTCAAATTGATAAATGTACTTTATACGGCATTCCACTCCAAATCGACCACTTTTAACCCTGACCCATTTCGATTTGGCTGAAACTTTTTTATTGTTTTCTACTTCATTAAAAACCTCTGAGAATTTTTTCAAATTCGTTCACCCAACTCAAAAAAGTTATGAATTTTTGAAAAAAAAATAGCTTTTTTTTAAATAACCATAATTTTTTCAAAAATTGAGGTATCGGGACGTATTTTTTTCAAAATTTTTTATTTTAAATGTACTTTTTAAAAAAAATAAATGAAAAATTGTTTTTTTTTTCAATTTTCGAAATAAAACAAAATTTCTCGATGATTACCATTTTTGATTTTTTTTTCTTATAAAAAACTGACATCTTTTATAAATCCTCAAATTTATTTAGTGTTTCATTTTCAATTTTTTTTATTGATTGAAAAAAAATTATTTTTTTCAAGTTTAGCTTATTTCACAACACCATTTTGAAAATTTCTCAAAATGTATATAGAATCCCAAAATTGAAAAAATTTATTCTATGCAGCGATTGATGACAATTTCAAAAAGTCAAAAGAGGATGGTTTCAAAATTTATTTGAGTTCAAATGCGTTGCATTTTTTTTTTAGTCAAATTTTTTTCAAATTCTTTGTTTTTGGATGTAGTTTTCGAGAAAAATACAAAAAATTATTCAAAACGATCTTCTATTTTTTTCTTAACTTTTAAAAGATAATCGAATTTTTTTTCATGTTTACCACTTTCAATTATGCTTTCATATTTTTTTTTTCAATTTTGGGATTCTATATACATTTTCAAAAATGGTGTTATATGCTAAATTTGAAAAAAAAATTTTTTCAATAAATAAACAAAAGAGAAAACAAAAACTGAAACACTGAAACACTGAAAAAAATTTGTTGAGGATTTATAAAAAATATCAGTTTTTTATAAGAAAAAAAGTTTTCAAATCGAGAAATTCTCGTTTTTTTCGAAAATTTAAAAAAACAGTGAAGACAGGTCCAGATAATTTTCTAAAATAATAAATAATCTATTTTTTTTTAAAAAGTACATGAAAAAACAAAAATTTTGAAAAAACAACATCCCAAATGTTATGGTTAATTTTTTAAAAAAATCTATTTTTTCAAAAATTCATAACTTTTTTTGAGTTGAGTGAAAAAATTTGAAAAAATTCTCTTGAGGTTTTCAATGGGGTAGAAAACAATAAAAAATTTCAGCCAAATCGAAACTGGTCGATTTGGTGTGGAATGCCCATATAAAGAAAAAAATTTGATTTATTTTTCATTTATGTAAGTGCAATAGGTGCTGAGATACGGTTGGTTGAAGATAATTTCATATCCGCCAGAAACTAAATTGCAAGTATTTAACGTAAAATAACTAAAAAAATTCAATTTTTTAAGAAAAATGCACAGTACATATTTTAAAGTATTTTAAAAAATCTTTAAAATGAACTTGATTTTATGTCATTAGCATAAAAATTAACAGATTTATTATCAAAATAAAACTGTCAATTCGCTTTTCCGGAAAAAAAAGTACAAAAACTGATGAATTTTTCACGAGATTTAAAATTAAAGGTAGTCCTTCTATAATTCACATTTTTTATGTGCTAACAATATATTATGCAAGTTTAAGCGGTTTAGAATGCATATTTCTGAAAATATTACGTTTTGACTGAAAAACAATTTTTTTAATTCCACAAAAAATATTTTTGAAAATAACTTTAAAAATAAAAAAGATACGAAAAATATTCAAGGGTACAAAAGTTTAGATACTTTTTCACACAATATTTTGCTTTTTTGTTTATTTGTGTAGAATAAAAATTAACAGAGATATCGCTGCTAGTTTGCAGTTGAAGGCAAAAATTTTTTTCTTAATTTTGTTATTAGGGGTAGTTTTTTTAAAGATTGAAACATTGTAATAAATTATTTATAATACCATAAACTATTGAATAGAAAAAAAAATAAATAAATTTTATATTTCTATCATTAAGGGTGGTTTTAAGGGTTGAAACTTTATAAAAATAACGTAAAAATAACCCACAATATAAAACAATATTCACTCTATATATTAAGATATGATTTTATTCTATATAACACCTATTTTTATATTTATTCAGTTTTTTTACATAAGAGTGGTTTTCATGCCCTAAAAATGGGAAGCGCATATCAAGCATATATAACTTTTCATCTACAGGGTGATATAAGCTTAATTCCAAATTTTCATAAAAATCGCACCCTATTTTTCTCTTCGTTCTCTGGACTAATAGTATTCTCTGCACAAAAATATGTCAAAGTTGCTCAACTAACCGAAATTTTGTACAAGTGGTTAAATTGAAGATCCATATCACATAAGGATTTATTTGTTTATTTTGATGCATACTGTCACCCATTAAAATTATGCCACTCAAACTTCTAATACTGTGTAAATTACACTTATAGAATTTGTATACAAACGTTTTTAATGACAAGCTAAAACTCTAATGCACGCAACTGTCTATGCACTTGCCCTGGGTAAAATATTGCATTTTCTCAGGGCTGACGTTCGTACAGAGTCCTCGCTGGCGCTGCCACATCCTCGACATGGAACATCGCCTGTTGAATTCGAAAGAGCGAACTTTTTAACACTCGCGTCGTCTTCACTGCTATTGTTGTGGCTGTCGTCCTACCTGGTCTGCGAACATAAAGAGCTGCCTCTGGTGGTTGTGGGAGCCCTCTTCTTGAAACTCGAAAGTGTGTTGAAGTTTATATATACCATCTCGGAGAGCGCTTGTGCGGTGCTCGTTTTTATTGGTCTCTGGATAGGAAAAATTCAAAAGGCGGGTGAAATTTATCTTTAGTTAAGTCCGATCGTCTGCGTGTTGTGAGTATTTGAAATAGCTATTATTCTCCTATTCCGGAGGACGATTACAATTTTCTGGCCCACGGTGTAAAAAGGGCATCGTTTATAGGAAAAAGGGAACTTCTGAACGATCGAATCAGCGTAAGCCGGGATTGATCTCCGGCCATGATTACAATGAGAGTTAACGAAACGACCGACCATCGCCGTAATGGCTGCTCGATGGGAGAAGTCATACATTTTGAGCGCGCTCCATTACGACCACGTTATATTTCAGATGGCGAAGATTGCCGGCAGAGGCACAGCCCCGCGCTTAACTTTACAATATAAGTTTAATTGAATCTCTAGGCCCTTATGACCTACATAAAATTCCTGAAATAATGCCCTCGTCGTCAAACGTTCGATAATGTCGTCCAGAGGTTACCAAGTGAAGCTTAAAAAGTCAAGTTTGGTGTTAATACTAATTCCCGAGCCCTTCCCCACACAAACTAGACAATTAATCATTTCCTAAATTAAAATTTTTAAATTTTAATTAATTTTGAAGTTTGCGCTTCTCAGCTTCGGTTATACTCAAATTTCTAGGGCTAGATCTTGAAACCTCGTGACATGTAAGATTAACGGAGCCGCAGTAACTCCACTGAAGTTTCGTAATGCTCTTGTAGATGACTTGTAGTAACCAGTATTACTCTAAGCAGCATAATACGATAAAGAAACAAACTCCTAAGATATGAAGACGCTGCATCACAACTATTTAGTGTTCTGGGAGTTTTATTCGTTTTGCGCTCTTGCAAAAACTTCAAGTTCCGGCAAAATTTCTCGTTTCTTAATGTTCGAAGTCAGGGCAGTGAAATGTTTCAGATTTTAGAAACTTGAAAATCATTTATTAAAGGCAACTTTATTCTATTGTTACACAATATGATGTAAAAAAGTAAAAGTAAATAGAAGTTTGACTGCCTTAATTTTAACAGCCGATAGAATACATTAAAATAAACAAGAAAACTTCATACGAATCCTAAAGTCCACCATCCCCGAGAAAAAAACTTGATGTACTAAAGTTCGATTAATTATTAAGGAACATTGACAACTGCGTACATAGAATACCATAAAATACAGTGTTTATCACTTTTTTTAACTTCTTTAGGCTTAATTCTAAAAAATAATTACCGTTGTAATAAATTTAAAATTCGATAAACACGAGGTACTAAGCTGTCAGTTGGTATCTGGAATTGGACCGTGTCTGAGTATTTTTTGCGTACCACTAATTCCTTTTCTTGATTGAGGTGTTTTCCAGCGAGTGCGCGAAAATTGGATTCGAAAGTGTCGTGCATGCACCGATAATGGTGGTGGATATTTTAAGCTTATGTTGTACTTGTGCGCTTAAAAATTACTGAATTTTGCTTTTTGGTAAGTACCTACCTAAATTATTTCCGGAAGAAGATACAAGTGACATAACTGTGTATAATGTAAATCCTTATTCTTATCCTTATTCACTTTCATACTTTGCTGAAGATTGGAGGCAATGATTTAATTAACAGAAGACGAAAATATATCGAAAACCATGAGTCATACATGAAGATCTAGTTACTTTACTATAAATTTGCCTTTTTCTTAGATCTTCATCGATTTTTTGAAGACTAGACGGTGATGGACCAAATCTGACATTGGATTCGGGTAACAATACGTCCGAAAACATATGCCGTATGTCAAGATCTCGTCGCTTCTCAAATTTCGCCCTTTTTCTGCAGATCTTCAGCGATTTTTTGAAGACTAGAGGGTTATGGAGTAATTCTGACAACGGATTCGGATTCAGGTTGGAAAATTATGTCGAAAAACATGTGATGCCGTATGTCAAGATCTCGTCGCTTCTCAAATTTCGCCCTTTTTCTGCAGATCTTCAGCGATTTTTTGAAGACTAGAGGGTTATGGAGTAATTCTGACAACGGATTCGGATTCAGGTTGGAAAATTATGTCGAAAAACATGTGTCACGTGTTAGATCTTTCCTCTCTCCATTCTATTGAAGATTTTTAGCGATTTTCTGAAGGTATTCAGCGATTTACGGAAAACTAAAGCGTGATGGAGCAAAACAGACTATGGATTCGTGTTCAGGAGACAAAAATACACGGGAAACAATATGCTCCATATCAAGATCTCGTCACTTCTCAAAATTCGCCTTTTTTCTGAAGATCTTCAGCGATTTTTTGAAGACTAGAGGGTTATGGAGTAATTCTGACAACGGATTCGGATTCAGGTTGGAAAATTATGTCGAAAAACATGTGTCACGTGTTAGATCTTTCCTCTCTCCATTCTACTGAAGATTTTTAGCGATTTTCTGAAGGTATTCAGCGATTTACGGAAAACTAAAGCGTGATGGAGCAAAACAGACTATGGATTCGTGTTCAGGAGACAAAAATACACGGGAAACAATATGCTCCATATCAAGATCTCGTCACTTCTCAAAATTCGCCTTTTTTCTGAAGATCTTCAGCGATTTTTTGAAGACTAGAGGGTTATGGAGTAATTCTGACAACGGATTCGGATTCAGGTTGGAAAATTATGTCGAAAAACATGTGTCACGTGTTAGATCTTTCCTCTCTCCATTCTACTGAAGATTTTTAGCGATTTTCTGAAGGTATTCAGCGATTTACGGAAAACTAAAGCGTGATGGAGCAAAACAGACTATGGATTCGTGTTCAGGAGACAAAAATACACGGGAAACAATATGCTCCATATCAAGATCTCGTCACTTCTCAAAATTCGCCTTTTTTCTGAAGATCTTCAGCGATTTTTTGAAGACTAGAGGGTTATGGAGTAATTCTGACAACGGATTCGGATTCAGGTTGGAAAATTATGTCGAAAAACATGTGTCACGTGTTAGATCTTTCCTCTCTCCATTCTACTGAAGATTTTTAGCGATTTTCTGAAGGTATTCAGCGATTTACGGAAAACTAAAGCGTGATGGAGCAAAACAGACTATGGATTCGTGTTCAGGAGACAAAAATACACGGGAAACAATATGCTCCATATCAAGATCTCGTCACTTCTCAAAATTCGCCTTTTTTCTGAAGATCTTCAGCGATTTTTTGAAGACTAGAGGGTTATGGAGTAATTCTGACAACGGATTCGGATTCAGGTTGGAAAATTATGTCGAAAAACATGTGTCACGTGTTAGATCTTTCCTCTCTCCATTCTACTGAAGATTTTTAGCGATTTTCTGAAGGTATTCAGCGATTTACGGAAAACTAAAGCGTGATGGAGCAAAACAGACTATGGATTCGTGTTCAGGAGACAAAAATACACGGGAAACAATATGCTNAATCATACGTAATATTTTATTCTGTTTTTTCTGTAGAGTGTCTAATTGGGTATTATTCATTAAAAACAATATCGTGGAACAGAAATATAAGTGTGGAGCAATGATTGTTTTGTAAATAGTGAACTTAGCCCAGCAACTTAGGTCTCGTGACATACGCCCTAATATATTACTTTTTTTGGCAAATTTACTTGTAATAAATTTGTAATGTTCTGAAAAGGACAAATTTTCATCAATTACACATCCCAAGTATTTAAAATGAACTACCCTTTCAATAATTTCATTATTAATTTTAACATTATTTGTTGTAACAGGTAATTTACTATTTTTGTTCTTTATAATCATCATTTTTGTTTTACTTATATTGAGTTTAAGAGAGTTGTTATTTAACCATTCCAATAAATTCTTAATTTCCTCATTTAACGTTTGAATTATTTCCTCTATCTTATCACCTATCATATATATTACAGTATCATCAGCAAATAATTGAATTTTACACTTTTTCACAGCCTCAATAATGTCATTTATGTACAGAATAAAAAGAGTAGGTCCCAACACAGTTCCTTGTGGTACACCATTGGTTGTCTTTATAGCACCTGAGACGTTACCATATTTAGTCACTTGGGCCCGATCAGTTAAGTACTCCTTAAACCATCTGAGAATGGGAGGTCCGAAGCCATATCTTTCCATCTTGTATAACAGTAATTGTCTGTCTATTGTCTCGAATGCACGCTTAAAGTCTAAGAATAGTACGCCAATAAAATGACGGTCCTCCAAAGCCCCTTTCCAGTTCAACAACACAGACTGTAAAGCGCTTTCACATGAATTTTTATGTCTAAACCCTGCAACCCTGATGGGGCAAAACAGACTATGGATTCGCGTTCAAGAGACAAAAATACACGGGAAACCATATGCCGCATGTCAAGATCACGTCACTTCTCAAAATTCGCCTTTTTTCTAAAGATCTTCAGCGGTTTCTTGAAGACTAGACGGTTATGGAATAATTCTGAAATGGGAATCGGATTCAGGATGGAAAATTACGTCAAAAAACATGTGTCGCATGTCAAGATCTCGTCACTAACTAAATTGCTCCATTTTACTGAAGATTTTTAGCGATTTTCTGAAGGTATTCAGCGATTTACGGAAAACTAAAGGGTGATGAAGCAAAACAGACTATGGATTCGTGTTCAGGAGACAAAATTATACGGGAAACCATATGCCGCATGTCAAGATCACGTCACTCCTCAAAATTCGCCTTTTTTCTAAAGATCTTCAGCGATTTCTTGAAGACTAGACGACTATGGAATAATTCTGAAATGGCAATCGGATTCAGGATGGAAAATTACGTTGAAAAACAAGTGTCGCTTGTCAAGATCTCGTCACTTACTAAATTTCTCCATTTTACTGAAGATTTTTAGCGATTTTCTGAAGGTATTCAGCGAGTTACGGAAAACTAAAGGGTGATGAAGCAAAACAGACTATGGATTCGTGTTCAGCAGACAAANAAATTTCTTGTTTCTTAATGTTCGAAGTCAGGGCAGTGAAATGTTTCAGGTTCTGTGGCGCTTACAAACTTGAAAATCATTTATTAAAAATAACTTTATTCTATTGTTACACAATATGGTGCAAAACCAGTAAAAGTAAATACAGGGTGTTAGAAATTTGACTGCCTTAATTTTAACAGACGATAGAATACATTAAAAAAAAAACAAAAAAACCTTACATGATTATATGACATGCGTCCTAAAGTCAACCATCACCGAGAAAAAAAACTTGATGTATAAAAGTTCGATTAATTAAGGAATATTGACATAATAACCGCCTACATAGTATACCATAAAATATAATGTTTATCCTTTTTTTTAACTTCTTTTAACTTCTACAAGAGCATTCTAAAAAATAATTAGCGTTGTAATAAATTTAAAATTCGATAAACACGAGGTACTAAGCTGTCAGTTGGTATCTGGAATTGGACCGTGTAAGAGTGTTTTTTGCGTACTACTATTTCATTTTCTTGAGGTGATTTCCAGTGTTTGTAGTTTGTTTTGTACTTGTATGTTTAAAAATTACTGAATTTTGCTTTTTGGCAAGTATCTAAATTATTTTTAATACGTATGATTACACCGGCCATATGATTCCCTGTGTATTTTTGTCTTCTAAGACTGAATCCAGTCTGTTTTGCTCCATCACCCTTGTTTTCCGTAAATCGCTGAATACCTTCAGAAAATCGCTAAAAATCTTCAGTAAAATGGAGGAATTTAGGAAGTGACAAGATCTTAACACGTGACACATGTTTTGCGACGTAATTTTACCTCTTGGATCCGAATCCGTTGTCAGAATTACTCCATAACCCTCTAGTCTTCAAAAAATCGCTGAAGACCTTCAGGAAAAGGGCGAAATTTGAGAAGTGACGGCTTTGAATGGTGAGATTTGGTGGTTTGATTTGGTGAGAACTAAATTTAAAAGATGGGCTGCGGGACACCATTGTGGAAATTCAATTTTCCTTTTCAAAAAAATAATGTGTACAGCGATGTATTTCTCACTTATGCCATGTTCATAAGTTGAAGAGAAGTATCGATTTTATCACAAAATTTTTTTGGCATAAGTGTCGCAAGGGACCTAAAAATGGAAAACTTTGTAAGAAAATGTGAAAANTGAAAAACAAGTGTCGCTTGTCAAGATCTCGTCACTTACTAAATTTCTCCATTTTACTGAAGATTTTTAGCGATTTTCTGAAGGTATTCAGCGAGTTACGGAAAACTAAAGGGTGATGAAGCAAAACAGACTATGGATTCGTGTTCAGCAGACAAAAATATACGGGAAACTATATGCCGCATGTCAAGATCACGTCACTTCTCAAAATTCGCCTTTTTCTGAAGATCTTCAGCGATTTCTTGAAGACTAGACGGTTATGGAATAATTCTGAAATGGGAATCGGATTCAGGATGGAAAAGTACGTCGAAAAATATGTGTCGCATGTCAAGATTTCGTCACTTACTAAATTTCTCAATTTTACTGAAGATTTTTAGCGATTTTCTGAAGGTATTCAGCGATTTACGGAAAACTAAAGGGTGATGAAGCAAAACAGACTAGGATTCGTGATCAGGAGACAAAAATATACGGGAAACCATATGCCGCATGTTAAGATCACGTCACTTCTCAAAATTCGTCTTTTTCTGAAGATCTTCAGCGATTTCTTGAAGACTAGACGGTTATGGAATAATTCTGAAATGGGAATCGGATTCAGGATGGAAAATTACGTCGAAAAACATGTGTCACATGTCAGGATCTCGTCACTTACTAAATTTCTCCATTTTACTGAAGATTTTTAGCGATTTTCTGAAGGTATTCAGCGATTTACGGAAAACTAAACGGTGATGGAGCAAAACAGACTCTGGATTCGTGTTCAGAAGACCAAAATACACGAGAAATCATATGCCGCATGTCAAGATCACGTCACTTCTCAAAATTCGCCCTTTTTCTGAAGTTCAGCGATTTTTTGAAGAATAGATGGTTATGGAGTAATTCTGACAACGGATTCGGATTCATGATGGGAAATTACGTCGAAAAATATGTGTCGCATGTCAAGATTTCGTCACTTCCTAAATTTCTTCATTTTACTGAAGATTTTTAGCGATTTTCTGAACGTATTCAGCGATTTACGGAAAACTGAAGGGTGATGGAGCAAAACAGACTCTGGATTCGTGTTCAGAAGACCAAAATACACGGGAAACCATATGCCGCACGTCAAGATCACGTCACTTCTCAAAATTGGTCCTTTTTCTGAAGATCTTCAGCGATTTTTTGAAGAATAGAGGGTTATGGAGTAATTCTGACAACGGATTCGGATTCAAGATGGAAAATTACGTCGAAAAATATGTGTCGCATGTCAAGATTTCGTCACTTCCTAAATTTCTTCGTTTTACTGAAGAATTTTAGCGATTTTCTGAACGTATTCAGCGATTTACGGAAAATTGAAGGGCGATGGAGCAAAACAGACTATGGATTCGTGCTCAGGAGACAAAAATACACAGAAAATCATATGCCGCATGTAAAGTTCACATAACATTTTTTTTTGTTGGCCAGTGTCATTTGGACGACGTGAATCTTTGGGTATTTTAATTACATATTTTTCAAATTCATAATGTGATTAAAAGTTAAGTTCCCGTTTTAAGAGATTCATAATTACTTTTTTTTTCTCATTGTCAGTAAGGAAAATGTCAACCTTAGTAACTTCTGACAGTCAAAAAATCTCATAGTTTTGTGACGGTTGGAGAAAAAATATCATACCCCTCTCCTAAAGAAATTAGGTCAGAAACAAAAACTAATTTACTTCCCGTCTTGTAGATTACAATCTTCTAATTCCGCGCGTTTATATTAAGCCGAGCTATTTGAATTTTCCCGACTTGAAAAGGCGATCGAAGGGGGTGGACGTAACAATGTGATGATTTCACGTCCTCCCTAGCGCCCTGCGGAAAGGTAAAACCCTTTAAGTCTCGGCGCCTTGAACGTTTCTTTTCTCATTTGGAGTGTCGGGATCACGGGTCGACGATTGCATGTTTCAGCCGCTAAAAACGTCGACAGGGATTAGGGAAGCTGGAGACGGCTAAAAGTCATCCTGTCATGTCGGTCAAGTGTACCAGCCATTGTACCTGGGTTAAATGGGGTGCCGGCGTAAAAGTGTTTTGATTTTATCGCGGTAAGGAAAATGTAGCAGACGAGGCCAATTACCAGCGACTGGTTTTTGTTCAATTTTTTCTCAAGTTGACCGTATTTCTTGCCATGTTTCAGATAAAATTAATTATTGATTACGAAATACAGTCTGTTTGATTATAACGACTCCGGGCTATAACTCGATTACCCATTTTTGAAGCCACCCTGTAAAGTATACCGGGTGAGTGACTATTTTAGAACCTACATCGATATAATTTTTGAAAACTGGCACAGTAGGATTTATGGGCGTGCTCTTCAAATCTAATAATTTTGTTCCTGTTAACACTTCCGTTTATACCGGAAGTTGACGTCAACTTTGTTATTTCAAATGGAACACTATGTATATTTGTACATTTTTGGATTCTACGATTCATTTTAAGATGGCTTTCATCGAGTTTCCCTATTCCTAAAATCCGTTTTCGAGATATTTAGCTTTTTAAGAAAAAAAATCAAAAATCGAACCAACTTTAAAGCTGTGCGCATTGTACAGTTAGACAGACAAAGCAACAATATTTGCAGAAACAGGAGCTAAATTCCTTTGCTGCATAACCATATCTTCAGAGTTAACGAATCTTATACAAGATGGTGATAATTCAATATCGAGTTTGGTCTACTGGAAAATATCTAAACTTGATTTTTTGTAATGGAACACCCCGTATAATTTTTCAAATTAGGATGTGCTATTTTATTCTCTTTCCGTCCATCCAAACAAAATAGATAGAAATAATTACACACATGCAGTTATTATGCGTTTATTTGTTATTTATGGGCAATGTGATAGGAACACTCGTAGGAACATTAACTGAAGTGTATAGTAGGATCATATTCGATGCAAAGTAATAAATCATTGCCTGTCAAGGGAACCGATGAAGTACGCTTTTAAGGGTTTTACAAATTGAATAATTTCTTTATACATTATGAAGGGACGAGGGGATCAGTTCAG
>NW_019418709.1:11205-11957 GCF_000390285.2 Anoplophora glabripennis | reverse complement strand
TTAATTGCTTCAAAAACAAATTCAAAATTATCAAGCATTTCGTCCTATATTTTTCTTTCAATACTTGTAAATTTTCAGGTAAAAAAATATGTCTTGTATTATTAGCTTAGACTCTTAAGTATCAAAAAATCTCCCATGGTGAACGAGTGAAAAACGTCATACCCCGCATGTCAAAAAAAAATCGGGACCAACGGTGTGTGACATCATAGGATAAAAAAGTATTTATAACTCGGAAACGGTGCGTTGAATCGAAAAAATTATTGAAAAAATCTCCCCACACCCCTGGCTCTGTATGTCAGTTCTGCGTTGAATGGAAAAGGTCCAAAGTCCGTATGTGGAAAATAAATTTCGGAAGAAGAGGTGTGCGAGGTGATACAGTAAAGAACGTCTTATAATTCGGAAACGGTGTGCTGAATTGAAAAAATAAAAAAATCTTCCCTCTACTCTGGTTCTGATTGTCCGTTCTGCGTTGAATGGAAACGGTCCGAAGTCAGTATGTCGAAAAACAAAAAAGTTAGTTAGTTAAAAATTGCAACAGCAGTAGCGAACGCATTATCTTATCTCTGTATTGATTGATGATTTGTTGTTTTTTTTTAAAATAAATTTCGTATTCAACTACTCCTTGAGGTTCCAGCAATTTTACATTGTGTTAATTTTTTTGAACACCTTGTGTCACTACCAATGACATCCATGATATGCAACACTTGTGTCAATAATTATTTTACCTATCTAAAGAAATCAACAATAAGAGG
>NW_019418709.1:0-8999 GCF_000390285.2 Anoplophora glabripennis | reverse complement strand
CCCCGAGAAGGGGTGTCAACCCCCAACAGGGTGGAAGCATCAATCGGCGCTATGTCACTAATGTTCATTGACCTTTTCTCTAACTATCTGCCAAATTTCAAATCGATCGCTTCAGTTTCAAAGAATTCGGAGGTGAAAAGCTTCAATAACTGTACTAATATGTAAAAGCTACAAACCGCATTATTTAACTTACATTCTTGATGGTATTAGATTGCAACTTGTCCGTCTTTAGTTTTTTTGAAACCAAGCCACAATCCTCCCTCCATGGTCAAACCGAAAGTTTTCTTGGAAAACTTAACTGGAATGACAGTCTTCTCAACAGGCACCAGTTCAAAGTGCAACAAGGTGTGGAAGATCACGGCTTTTATCATCAACAAAGCGAACCTGGAACCGATACAGTTACGTGGACCTAAACCAAAGGGAAAGTAGGTGTAGGGTTTGATGTCACCCTTATTCTCGTCACTGAATCTCTCAGGATCAAACCGGTCTGGATTTGGGTAGTAGTTTGGATCGTGATGTATGGCGTAGGTCGGCAACCATATGGCGTCGTTTACCTTCAAATGTACCGGAGTTTCTCCTGGTAAGGCAGGTTCGATGGTGTAAGGCTTTGTGCACACTCTGTCCATTGCTGGGTTGATGGGATATTTCCTTAAAGTCTCTAAAAAGACCAGATTTGGTAACTGAGATATAAACATTGAGAAAACACTAACCTGATATCACCATGTCCAAGTATTTCATCTGGAGTAGTGCGTCGTAGGTCAGCTTTCCTTTGCATGCTTTCCAAGTGGAGTAAACCTCTTGTCTAAGTCTTTCTTGGACATCTTGGTTCACGGTCAGCTCGTAGGTGGTGAAGCACATCATTGATGATACAGAGTCGAAACCAGCGATGAAGAAGAGCAAGGCTTGAGCGGTTATATCCTCGTTTGTCAGAACTTTGTTGACTTTTTCTTTTTCTAAAACATTCCTTTTTGTTCACCGTGTACGAGGAAACAAATAAATTACCTAGGCTCCTAGGGGATTCTTGAGCTGTAGCAAATCCTGTATCGACGTCGTTGGTTTCTTCTTTGTGGGTTCCTTTACGAGTTTCTAACAAGAGATGTATCATGTCTGGTCTTACAACTCCCTTTTCTTCTCTCACTTTGATGGTTTCGTCTATCAGACCTCTGAAAAATGTGGATACGTCGTCCGTAAGCAACTGTATTTTTAGTACCTGGAATGTTTGAATGAATACATAATACTACATACAAATATCAGGAACGCAAAAAATATCACAAACGATTAAAAATGTCGCAAGCGGTTTAAAAATTAAAACAGTTACATTAGGTTACACTCAGGAAGTTACACAGGAGTTACACTCTGAAGTTCGAAAACGACTGCTTTAAGGCTTTCTGTATGGATTTGCGTGAAAATTTAGAATAAGGCTCATCTTAGGCTCAAAAGTGACATAAGCCCAATTGACGCTTCATGTTTTTCAGGGGTAAAAACTACCCCTGAGTGAAAAAAATGAGTTTTAAGCATTTTATCGATAAAATCTTGTTCAAGCACAAAGATTAAATAATGTTCTATGTTCTCGAACATATTTTATGATGTATTTGATCTTTTCGACCCTTTATTTAACCGTTAAAAACTACTCCTATGCAAAAATACTGATAAAAAATTACTTTTTAAAGATTTGGAATGATTAAATCGTGCAATTATTTAAAATAAAAGTTACCTTATAGCTAATAAAATAATTTATCCCCTTCAACCCCTAAAAACCACCCCTGTATTGACAAAAATGATAAAAAATTACTTTTTAAAAGCTTGGAATGCTTTAACGGTGCAATTATTAAAATTAATAAAAATTCCCCCATTGCTTTTAAAAAAATTTGTATCTCATAACACTTTTCAACCCCTGCTAAAAAAATGATAAAAAATTGCGTTTTAAATCTTGGGATGCTATAATTGTGCAATAATTTAAAATAAAAATTCCCTTATATCGTTTATGAAAGAATATTTAATTTTTGCCATTTTCAACTCTTATAAACTACCCTTTTATCAACATTAGTGTAAAATATTTTTATTATAATCGATTTTTAAATATAATCAATCGTAAAAAAATTGCTACGCTGCATATAAATAATCACACTAATTGTAAAGGGTCTACGATTAATTTTAATTCTGATGGAAATGGTACAGCGTTTACTGCTTATTTCTCCTTAAAAAATATGAGCAACCTATCGGTTTTTGACGATAACTCCTTCAATTTTGCTCTAATTAACTTTTATAAATGCTCATTTTGAAAGTCATTTTGAGTACTACAAAAATTTCCAGGAGCGTTATACACGTAAAATTAATCCTTTTTCCGTTATTCGACGTTGAATACATCGATTCGAGTATTCTCCCCAAAACAAGTCCCCTTCCACTAACCATATTTCGCTTTGTATAGGACGTACAACACTTTTTGAAAAATTTTGTTTATTTATAAGCTACATTTTTGTTCATTGCACTTTTTTTAAATAAAATGCGTAGTTTTTGAGTTATTCGCGAAAAATACTTTGAAAAAGTGTTTTTTTTTTCACTCAAAATATCAAGTTTTCAATTGTGAATAACTAAAAAAGTATTGATTTCTCGAAAAAATTCTTCGAATATTTTTTGCTCAAAATTTGATTCTCGATTTCCAGCGTTATTTTTGAAAAACATTTTCCACCCCCGAGAAGGGGTGTCAACCCCCAACAGGGTGGACGCGTCAATCGGCGCTATGTCACTAATGTTCATTGACCTTTTCTCTAACTATCTGCCAAATTTCAAATCGATCGGTTCAGTTTCAAAGAATTCGGAGGTGAAAAGCTTCAATAACTGTACTAATATGTAAAAGCTACAAACCGCATTATTTAACTTACATTCTTGATGGGTGGTATTAAAAGGTACAGAAGGAACTTTATGTTCTTCCAGATATTGCCAAAATCTATAGACTTTTGCCCCATCAAGTAAAACTCGTTTTTTGGATTCTCCAAAGAATTGACTTTTATCCCACAAGCTGTGGTGGCGATTACGTCGCTGGAAAAGCGAGAGAAAGCATTCTTCATTTCGACTTCTATAAGGTCCTCGTCTTTTTTCAGGAAATACTGCGCGAAATTTTCCGCGCTCTCAGTTATCAGGTTGAACATGAACTTCATTTTGCTGCTCGTGAAGCAAGGGCTTAAGAGAGTCCTCATCTCTCGCCATTCCCGACCTAGAAAGAGATGATGTAAAAGTCCTTGCGTAATAGCCAACACCGAGTAAGGCGGTTTTGATTTACACAGGGTGTTTCATAACTCTACCGACAGAGAGCAGGCACGTGTAGAGGGTCCTATGATATACCGATTTGTTATGTAACATTTTTTTTAGGATAGGACGAGGAAACGATCCAGAAAATTGACCAAAATCATAAGTTCTGAACAAATGTGCTTTTTTCTCTGGGGGGCTTTAATAGTTATTTACGCCATAAAGGAAGTAAATTGTACTTAATTGCTGCGTGGTGTATAACATTTTATCTGCTCCCATAGTTCTTTATGGTTCATAAAATAAAGATTAGATTTTATTTTTTGACATTTCTTAATCAATTAATTTCGACATTGTTCGAGATCTTGCAGGTCGCCTTGGTTGTTTGGATTATGTTGTGTTTAAGGTGTTTATAAACAAAGCTATATAAAAGTTGCAATTTTGCTGGTTTTGAATTATTATTTCTAAATGATTTTCAAATAGAAAGTGCGGCAAATGCTGTCTGCGAATTTTTATTTTTGAAACATAAGAATGACGGCTATATACCTAAAAAGTCAAATGTTACAAGAGAACAAGTTAACGATTTTCTCGTCCAGGCACCCGATAACACATATTTGCTAAGGAAGGTAATGACGGACGGTCTTAGGCAATGCAGAAGCATGCCGTTCTGATGAGTTATGTAAACTTACTTTGGACAACGTCAACTTCAAAAATGTCGATGACATTATGGTAGTTACAATTCCAGATTTTAAAAAGGGTATGTCACGTACGGTTACAATTATTTCTCGTCTGGGTTCTGTTTCTCACCTAGAAATTCTCAAGAAATATATCAAGATTAGATTGGAAATTAAAACAGAAATTCCACGTTTTTTATGCGCTATCAAGCAGGTAGATGTTACAACCAACCAGTCGGCAAGAATACCCTTTCTATGATTCCTAATAAGGTTGCACAGTTTTTGAAATTAGAACATCCTGAAACATATACAGACCATTCATTCCGAAGAACATCGGCAACGTTACTGGCTAATACAGGAGCTGATGTATTAGAAATCAAGAGACATGGGGGTGGAAATCAGCCACAATAGGTCTCTTGCACATGCCGGATTTTTTATATTAGTTCAGATATTTGAATATGGCCTTATTCTGAAACATATACAGACCATTCATTCCGAAGAACATAGGCAACGTTACTGGCTAATACAGGAGTTGATGTATTAGAAATCAGCCACAATAGGCCTCTTGCACATGCCGGATTTTTTATATTAGTCCACATATTTAAATATGGCCTTATTTAAAATTATTAATTATAAAATATTTTGTGAAAAATTCTACTCGAAAATTGACTAAATCGTATGCTGAAATTTGGAGATGAACATCCTGTAGGGGCGTGTCGTAGAACGAGTTGCTATTGGTGCGACGTCATCGGTAAGTAAACTGGCCGCTTCACATTAGAAAACGATCTTAAAAACATTTATTATTTTTAGTTTACATACGATACGATAACGATACTGATGTGCTGTTATATTTATTAACTGGTTTCCATTCTATTATGTAGGTATACCTAAATATGCATTTATGTAGCAAAATAATTAAGTCTTTGTTGGTATAATATTTAATTTTTACTACGACGTTTAGTTCAAGTGAGCTTTCCTCGGGTAGCTTAATATTATTTACTACCTAAATAATATTTTGAATCTAAATTTGTTATTTTAAATAATCATAATTAGTTTTTAGTTTTTAAAAAATTCTTAAGTATATTTGTAACATGACCGAACAAGGTTATGCTAAAGCCCAATCAGACAATTTACCGAATTCCATGATGATTGCGGAGTTTTTTCGAAAAACATTTTATTTTATTCGGCAGAAATAAGGGGAATAAAAGCAAACAGGTATGAAAATGTGATTTATAGATATCTACATTTTATTTTAAAAATAAAATATCCACGGAGATTTTTGGCTTTTTGGCTTTCAAATATCACTAGAAATGAAAATGTTTCTATGCTCTCCTAATTGACGGATTCGAAATTTTCAAAAAGCATTTGAAAGCTTGAGAGGCCTGCTTTAAGTGATTAAATTTTCAAGAATCTAAGGGCCTTGGTTTTTGCTGTGCAAAATTTTGAATTTTTCTAAATCTGGACTGCAAAATTATTATGCAAAATCTATCTAACCGATTTTGATGAAATTTGGTGTGATGATTCTACATAACATGAAGTTTTCTTGAACCAAGTATGAAAGTCCCAACCCAATTTAAAGATCTCAAAAGATTCCCTAAATGTAATGTTTTTAATCGCCCATATTTGGCGATTTTTTCGATTTTTACAATAATAATCATGATTTATTCGATTTGTAACTAGTCATATTCTGTAAAAAAAATTAATTACAAACATTTTTTTCCTCTTCCATTTTTGCTTAAAATCAACTCTTGAAAAGATACATAATTAAATAGGAAGAAAAATATGACATTTTTCGAATTTTTTTAACATATTGTGCCGCCAAAAGTTAAGCCCACGTTTTTTTTTATGCGCATAGAAAAATTTTCATTTCTAGTGATATTTGAAAGCCAAAAAGCCAAAAATCTCCGTGGATATACGATTCACCCAAATATGGCTTTTTGAAACAGATACCGTCTGGACTACTAAGGAGACTGCAATAAAAAGAATTATATAGTGGACCAGGCTACAGCCGAAACTCCGGGTCCGAATCGTTCTTACTGCACCTCAATAAAAACAAGGTAGCCGCGTCATTCTCATTACATAGACTTTGGAAATGAAATGCAGGTATGTGACACTTTTATTACCGGTACTTTATGATCTGTTGATGATAAACATGTGCATGGGGAACCGCGGAAATGTGCACGTGCAAATCATATGCGCCCGTTGCATCGATATACGTATACATATCTTTCAACTTTATACATTATATTCTGGTTATTATGTTAACCCTATTAACAAAAGTAAGAGTAGTGACTATAAATCAGGTAAGATATTAATTTTTATATCAAAGCAAACTTGTATGAAAAAAATCGAATAATTTTTAGTAATAACAAACATTTTTATATATTAAGGTCCTACACTATTTTTTTATAATTTGTTATTTCAAAAATCGTCGAGTAATGTACGTGTTGCAGCATACTGCATATTATTCTATTTTTTAATTAACAATTTTGTCGTTTATAACAGTAACTTAACAAAATTAACTGAAAAATGTTGAATAAAAAAAAAATAAAATAAACAGTGTACCTGAACATAACGGTTTCAATCATTCAATGTGCCAACTTTAATTTCTAGTCACACTGAGATAGCATGTTTTTACCTAAAGATCTGAGTTAGCATGTTTTCCAAGCTTAATTTGAGATAGCATGTTTTCCAACTGAAATTTGAGATAGCATGTTTTCCAACCGAAATCTGAGATAGCATGTTTTCGTACTAAAGCGTCGANNNNACACATATTATTAAAATGATGGTAGCAACTAAGAAAAAATAAATAAATCTTAGAAAAATACTGCACCTACATCTACAATTTAACGAAAATAATGTATTATGTTGTATACTTTTTAAATCTGTATAGAAATCCAATTATATGAATCAAAATACTGAGTGGTGTCGAAATTTTAAAAAAAAATCCATTCAATATCACCGTCACTGGTTCATAAATTTGTATTCAGTGAGTTTTAACTGAATTCTCGATCCAAGTTTTATCAATCTAAGTCAAACATCTGCATAGCTGTTTAAACAAATGTATTTTTTAAATCTCTTAAAATTATGATGGATCACAGTATTTATGTAAAAAACTATTATGCAAAAGACAAACATTATAAGACAAAGGAACAACTCCATAATTTATAAAAGAAATTTACAAATGTAATGGTTTCATTAAAAAAATACGTAGAATATTACATACCGCATCTACATACACTGGAAAAGTTTATACTTGTTCACTAGTTATTTAACTAGTTACTATAAATATTCATTCATAATAATTAATAAAATGTAATGTTCAAATATTTCCATTTATCTGTTTCTAAAATATGCATTTATAACTCGAAAACGCTTTTTTCCTAGGGAGGTAGTTACCTCACTTACCTCCCGTTTCCATAGCAACTTCCGCTTCTACGGTAAAATTCACTTACCTCCTTAAAAACAATGTATATAAATGTAATAGTCTATTTACTATAGTGGGAGCAGATAAAAGAATTTGTTTATTTTACACCGGTTGTATCTGAAACATATTTATGAAATCGTATATAAAACAAATGCAACGTCATAAAAAATAATCCACAGTTATTGCGTATTGTACACTTTAACTTTCGGCAGAGGGTAAATTTATGTATAAGAGAAAATGGCGGCCATTTTCAACAGTTATTGTAGTGCTATTTAACGATATCGGTAGTTCATGTGGTTAAAGTTGAATTTATTAATATTTTGTTTGTAAGGTTCCTGTTTTTTTAAAATGTTAAAAACAAAATAAAGAATCTAATTTAATGAAATTGCTTTTTCTTATTACTTTTTGTAAACGTCAAAAATGGTACATGAAATCTAGCCGACAAATTGTAAAACTGTATACTTTACTTTTTGTCCGATTTGATTTATTTTTTCGAAAAATTTGTAAGAGTAAAAAAAAATTTAAATTAAATTTCCTTTAATACTGATAAAACTATTTAATAATTGGAATACTGATAAAAAATCGATATTATTTTAAGGGCACCGTACCCCTAGTCCGGCCCTTATTGCGCTTCCTACAAATTCATATTTTTACCATTTAAAGATAATAATAAATGCAACCCATGTACCAAATTTGGTTGCTCTATGTAAAGGATTTTCTGAAATATTATTGTGTTTCAAAATTTAACACTCATCTTCAGAGACCAATATCTCTTCAACGATAACTGTTACATAACAAATCGGCATAATAATTTAAGGACCTAAACAAGTGCTGTTCGGTATAGTTATGAAATATCTTGTATAAGCTAAAACAGGCAGTTGAACAAAGACCTAAATAATATGACTGAAGTTTTACCATGGAGGCCGAATAAACTTTTTGAGAATAAGGGATCACCATCTGTTGGCATGAAAGTGATATGGTCAGTGAAGTGATCGAAATCCTTGATAGCCACTTGTTTCAGTAGCTCCGGATCCCTTATGACCAATACTGGCCAGTGGAAGTTGTACAATCCGGTGTATCTGAAATATACAGAAATAGTACATAGCTGCGTCTCTATCAAAATTGTTCTTTGAGAAGAATAAAGCATGTAATAATCAAAAATTCTCAAACACTTTCTCATTTGTTTACTGAAAATTGAAACTCTCTAGTTTAAACAAGCATTTGGAGTAGCTTCATGTCTTTAGCTTAACTCAAATTATATCAAAATTAACAGTTTTTAAATTATCAAAAACGAAGGTACAGAGCCTTTACAAATGATAACAAGCCACATGACCAGGAATTAAACCTTTTTAAAACAATAAGATCAAGATTTACATTAAAACACAACAATCTGTTTCACAGATTGGTGCACCTTTTTACGGGATTCTATTCAACCAATCAGCGATCGTATTATCTCAAGCGTATACGTAACAGTTTGTCACGTGGCTTGTAAACGGCACTCTTGCTGATTTATGTTCTTACCTGGTTCCGGGACTCTGGTTGTAAACACTTTGCACAACGCTTGTCCATGTTCTAGTGTGTATTAAGGTTCCCAAAGTGTGGCCGAATAAAAACGTAGGTTTTCCTTGGGTAATGCCACGGTCTTTGAAGTAGTT
>NW_019418708.1:4491-12134 GCF_000390285.2 Anoplophora glabripennis | reverse complement strand
TCGGCTAAGTACACGAAGAACGTCTCGGCAACTTGGGGTGAGTAAATTGAAAATTTGAAAAGTTCTACGTAAGGATGGCAGAAATCCGTACCATTCGTACCTGTGCAAAATTTACTTCCGGGAGATGCAAAGAGAATGCAAGGCCTACTATCGTACATTATTTGTACCAAATTTTATTGAGATCAGTTAATACATTCCTGAGATATAAACAAAAAATATATATTTTTTAACAACTTCAACACCCTGTATCTCTAAAACGAAGCCGTTCCAGACCTATGTTTATAAGGCAAACTCCTATTATTTTAGAGAGATCTATCTGTCCTCGTAGTTTCCTGCATAAAATTCGGACCACCCTGTATATTATTGAAAAGAGAAACATTTTACGAAGTTAAGTATGTTCTAATATATAGGGTGTTCCATTAAAAAAAACATTCTTTAATTTAGTGATTTCCATTATTGAACTATTTTTTCTAATACTGAATTATAAAAATTCATAAAAAAGCTAAAACATTTGTATTAAAAACTTTTTTGTATTTCAGTAATAAACTCACAATAGGTTGTCAGATCATAGTGACTAACACTGTACAGAGATCTCGGTTCCAGCAAAAGTTTTCGGTAAATGTGTGTGGTGTTTTTGGTGACATAATTTTGACCGTCGTTTGGAAACATGTTTATTAACACATGGAAATAACTTTGAACCGTTTTTGTATAGAATATCGTCTATTAGTAAGTCATTCGTTTATTCGTTAAATTTTTTTTTACTTTTAAACGAGATTTGAATACATTTCAGCATTTTCGAACACAAAATTTAAACCGTTAAAACCGCCATCAGCGCTTTCGCACTGTGGCGCGCGGCAGCTTCGATATCAAGGGTACAGCGGACTGCCGCACCAGGAACGGCTTTAATTTTTTTAAACCTTTATGTGATTTTTTTTTTAGTTTAAAACGTAATGTTTTAGACCATTAGTTGATTAATAAAAGTTGCCTAATTTCGTGATTGAAAAGGGTGATACTTTTCAAGGATCGCACTTATTTTAGAAACACCCTGTATAGTATTAAAAACAGTGGTACGTAAGTAATATTTTTAGTATTGATGCTACTAAGTATGTAGTAACAAAAAAATATGGGAATATATCTAAGAAAACATTTATAATCTTTACAAAAACATTTAATTAATGTTTTGTTCAATCTGTTCCAGTTTCTTAGTGAAATTCTGAATATAAAAGGCAGTACCAATGATGAAAAATTATGAACATTTTTAATTTTAGTGAATAATGTTGTAAGTGTAAGCCCCAATTCACGTTTTTTTTGTATCCTTGGTTACTTCACAGCAGACAGCCCGTTCCATTCATGATTCTTGAATAAAGATCCTAATTTCATGTTGGTGAAACTTGAAAGAGAAGTCTATGGCGGGTTATTTTAAAAAGTTCTGCGTATAAGGGAGCGTATCGGAAAAAAAACACATCCTTAATTGAGTTTTTGATGTGGATGAATGTGGTTATAAATTTAATAAGGAGAATAATAGGCACGCCATGAAATAAGGAGACATAAAGGTAATTACGGTTGGTACTACTGGTTAACGCCGAGAGCGTGAGTGGGCACATTTTCTTTTAACTATATAACTCATCTTAATCGAATACAGTCAACGATACCACTGATTCGATCGATAGGCATTAATTGGCCCCGGACTACGCAAGGATACTGTGATTGGTTTATTGTATGGTGTATTATACCTTTATCGTATAAACATCATCTTATTTAGACCGTGATACAACTTTTTCTGTGTTTTTTTTACAATGTCTGCTGATGTAATACGGTTTAATAAGTAATTAAATCAGAACAATGTTATTTAGGCCAGGTCCCTGTATCAGCCATCTGATGAGAAATTTAACCAGTAGTTGGGTTGATTGGAGCGCTATGATAAGCAAAATTTAATTTGAAGTTTATAATTAAGTAAATATAAATTAGTACCTTTTTTGTTACATAATTAGAAAATTACGGATTGTATACGGAGAAAAAAATAATGATTTATTACACTTTAAATAACTTTGATTTATATACAAGGTCCGGTACCAAATACTGTCATCTTATACAGGGTGTAACACGCTTGACTGTGATTACTTCAAAATGAGATAGAGTATTATAAATTAACAAAAAAATTGTATATTACAGGGGCGTAAGATTAACAGTTTTCAAAATACAGCGAGTTGGGGAGTTTCATCACAACGTGACAACAGCGCTTAACCTAACGCTACACAGCTGGTGCATATCACGTGTGCACGGCAGACTTGTCCTACGGAAAAAATGTAAACTATTATTGTGAAACATTTAGTAAATTTCAAGACAATTGTTTTCCAGTTTTTAAATAAATAAAATAAAATGAATCGATTTTGTAGTACGAAGATAGTGTTGTGCTTAAATTTTAGCTCGAATTTTAGTAATTATGAATCTCTTAAAACAGGAANTATTGTGAAACATTTAGTAAATTTCAAGACAATTGTTTTCCAGTTTTTAAATAAATAAAATAAAATGAATCGATTTTGTAGTACGAAGATAGTGTTGTGCTTAAATTTTAGCTTGAATTTTAATAACTATGAATCTCTTAAAACAGGAACTTAATTTAGATGAAATTATGAATTTGAAAAATGTTTAATTAAAATACCAAAGATTCACGTCATCCAAATAATCATACGTATTAAAAATAATTTAGGTACTTAGTAGAAGCCAAAATTGAGTAGTATAAAAGTATAAAACAAACTATAACGTATGCTCAAAATGTCCACCACCATTTTCGACGCACGCACGACACTTTCGAATCCAATTTTGGCGCACTCGCTGGAAAACACCTCAAGAAAAGGAAACAGTGGTACGCAAAAAGACTCAGACACGGTTCAATTCCAAATACCAACTCAATTGTGTATTGGTGGACAATAGTACCTCGTGTTATTATTTTCACATTACTCGATATGAATTTTATCGAATTTTGAATTTATTACAACGCTAATTATTTTTTAGAATTAAGCATAAAGAAGAAGTGATAAACATTGTATGTTATGGTATTCTATGCACGCAGTTATGTCAATGTTCCTTAATTAATCGAACTTTTTCTTCATCAAGTTGGGAATTTTGATAATGTTTTTCTCAGAAATGTTTTTTTTTTTATTTTAATGTATTGTATCGTCTGTTAAAATTAAGGCAGTCAAACTTCTATCACCCTGTAGATACCGCAATGAAGCTTTAACAAAAACTTTTTTTACTTTCTAAATTGACAAGAAATGTATTCTCACAATTTAACAAAATATATTAAATATACTTAAGTATACATTAGTTTTCTGCTTATACTTTCACACACAACAATGTTTATTTTCACCTGAACTTGATTTATTCCACAAAATAATTGTAGACACGTACATTTTGAAGAAAAAGTTTGCAAGAAACGAGAAGCGAAAATTTCAGCAAAGTTATTTTCTATTAAAAGTCTATCAAATTTTCTAAAACAGCTGAAAATATAAATACTATAAAAATATAAAAGGGTGTTATAACTAAAAGTTCTTTTCAGGGGCTTCGAAATGAAGGTAAATATTCTTTAAATTTTTAAAATAGAAGTTGGAAAACAATTACAACGGGTTCTACTATCTCCAATTTATTGGACTAGAAAATGTGCATATGTACATTGTGGTACAGTTACAGGTATCAATCTAATGTGATCAATTTTTTACATAAAAGTGTGTAGATAAGTGGTAAATAGTAAGTGTTTATTCCTGCAACTAAATGAAATATGTGAAAATGTGCAAGAAATATAGGAAAAAAGCGTAGACCTTGTATGTAAATCTGTTGTATATATGTAATTTTTTCCCAATTTCATTAAATACAGTGTGTCCATGGATGAAGTTGAAAAGAAGGAAAATATTTTTGTTTGTCATTTTATGAAAAAAATATTTTTAATTAAGTCCTAAGTGAACAAAGATATACAGGGTAGAATATCTTTATTACTTAAATATTATGAAGGCCTTGTAAGAAATAAATAAATTAAAAAAAAACAAATATTTCCTGTAAAGTGTTTTTTTTACGTAAAGTATCAAAAAAATGTATTGATTAAAGTTATTGACAATAAAAATTGATATCTATACCCATATCACATTTGAAGATAATCAACCTACTTCGATATTAAATCCGATTACGAGTAATTTATTACATTAGCATATATGTAAGTAGTGTAGTTCTAAACACCTTCCAATAAAATTATTTTTTACTCAGAAAGGTCAATTACACATGAAGGAACAATTGAAAAAATCGAAACAGGTCAATTGCTTTCAAATATGAAAAAAGGACTACAATTTTTATTCTTTTTGTAATGAAAGTTGATCTTGTACAAAATATGCATTTAACTGCACAAAAACTATTTTTCTTGTCAAGACGTACTTACTATTTTTCTTAAATATTTCCAAGAAGATTTGTCCAAGAAAATTTCTGCAATAACTTTTCGTCATTAACAACAAAGGCTAAGACGATATAGTAACCTCCTGTACATACATATTACATGTAAAAGTATTAATATTTATACGTTTCTTAATTAGGAAACGCCCTGTATATGTTGGTTCTCTTGAAACTATAAGTATTTTTTCCATTTGAACACAAGCAGAACTTTTTAACAAGAACAAGTTATTTAATAAAATCAGTGTACACATTAACAGAAATACATATATTTTATTCCTCTTTATATACTTAATGATTGTTCAGACACTAAATATATAAAGTCAATATAAGGTAGCAAACATTGCAGATGACGTTCACATATCACTTAGAGACAATGTTATGATCAATTAGCTGTTAACTTTGTTTATAATACTGTGCGTGTGTGTACTGTGTACTTTTAGCTAATAAAATAATTTAAATATATATTCTTATATAATTAACTTGTTTGTGTGACAATTTAACAATCTAATTAGATTTAATTAAAACTTAAAAACTGAAATATAATTATGTCCTGACTGGGGTTATTAATTTTTTTTCCACCGATTATTACGTATTTAAATAGCGACTCGTATTCGCGAGAAAACTGTTTAAGAAGAAATTATAAATAAAACATACGAATGCATGTCAACGGCCAATACTACATGTAAGACATTTTTCCGGGAACGGATAGCGTGCTTTTGTAACTCGTCCTGCTGTTTTTATGCTACCATCCTCAACAAAAATAAAAGATAAAATAATGATGTTAATACTGCCCTGTTTCTCGTACTCTCTCTCGTACAGTGTCGCCAAAATTTAAGACCGTATTCTTCATTCTAAGCATATATAACACTGTCAGCGAAAAAAATACATTGCAGATATTAGTTATTATTGTAGTACATCATACGACAGGAAAAACGTCATATGATGTATATAGTGTGTCTGCTAATAAGTGGCCCAAATTTGACCACTACATTTTACGACAAAAATTAATGGAGATAGTTTATATAAAAATGTGTCGACTCATTTTCAAGATACAGGGTGTTGTAGTTAAAAAAACGAAATTTATTTTAATAATAATTTTCTAATTTTACATAAAGTGTAATAATGCCAACTTCTTTTATTAGATAGAGCAAATATTTCTTGGTCTTATATGAATCTGCCTCTCTTCTGACTGTATAGAGATTAATTCTCCTTAAAATGATGCATTTATAAATAAAAAAACAGCAGAACATTTTTTGCAGTAAAACGTCCACGGATTCTAAATATGGCANGAATTCTGACTTTAAACTCAGAATTCTGACTTTAAACTCAGAATTCTGACTTTAAACTCAGAATTCTCACTTTAAACTCAGAATTCTGACTTTAAACTCAGAATTCTGACTTTAAACTCAGAATTCTAAGTTTGAACTCAGACTTCTAATTTTAAACTCGGAATTCTGACTTTAAACTCGGAATTCTGACTTTAAACTCAAAATTCTGACTTTGAACTCAGAATTCCGAGTTTAAAGGCAGAATTTATAATTTATCCGTATGCAGTGTGTAAAATGAATGGTGGAGTGCAGTGTTGCCAATTCGTGGAGAATTCCTAAATTGTTAAATAAAAATTAAGAAAAGGGAAAAGGGGAAAACTTAAGGGAATGTTATAAGACTGTAAACAGTTTTTAAAAGCACAATACAATTCTTTGGCAGTACAACTAGCAGCATTTAATCATAAGCTCTAGTAATTTAGTTTTTATTTTTCCACTTCTTTTAGACCAAAATCTAACGAGCACACAAAGATTTTTGTGCTCGGCTATATCAGTATTTTCGTCCAGAATAGAGAATTCTGTTCCTTGCAATTCCTTTACTGTCTCTTCAGTTTCAATTCTACCTAATATATTTTTTATTATTTGAGTACACTTAGTTCTTTTTAATTTGATATTATTTATTATTTTAGAGTCATCAAATGTCTTTCGATAATGGTATTAAATGATTCACTACTTGAACCGCTACATTATGATCTGCAAAAAAACATGCAAGTTTAATATCGGCAATATTTACTTTTTCTTCGTGAGCAACTTCTGTATCAGTTTTGAAGAACATGTTAATTGGCTTCTGCTGATTTACAGCTTTTACATATATTTAATTTAAGAAATAGTAATAAGAAATTACTTTTTTTTATTATTATTTTGTATAAGCTTTTCTACCCCGAACCACAGTTTACAGCCTGAACTCCGGAAGTTCTGAAACCCTGACCGATGAACGATTTGAAAATTCCAAAATTCAACATTCAACCACTCATCAACAAAGTTTGGTATGATTTGATAGTTTTGACACTTGATTTGACTCATTCGACCATCGAACCAGAGTAGCAAAGATAGTAGAAATACAGAACAGGAATCCAGAAAACCGTAGAACTATAGAATGTATCTCATATACCACTACCTTATCACAAAAATCAAACATACATATGAATGAAATATTCGCCTCAATGTTTTGTTTATTAAATAATTCTTACATGATACGAATTTCCCCATTATATTGCACTTTTTCCCCTTTTCCCTTTCATTAATTTTTATTTAAGAATTTCCCCACGATATGGGGAATTCCCCACGAATTGGCAACACTGCATTCCACCATTCATTTTACACACTGCATACGGATAAATTATAAATTCTGACTTTAAAATCAGAATTCTAAGTTCAAACTCAGAATTCCGAGTTTAAAGTCAGAATTCTGAGTTTAAAGTCTGAATTTAAAAAAATATATTCTGTGGCCCTTCTACGCTTTCGTAATTTATAGATAAAAAACAGCAGAACATTTTTTGCAGTAAAACGTGCACGGATTCTAAATATGGCATTTTTTATTAGACAATGGCGTATTGTTTATTTAAAAAAAGTCCCCGTATAATGATACTTAATTGCCCATTTTTGACTGAAACTATACCTTATAATATACAGGGCGATTCACAACTTATCCAAAAAAATTTGGGAATAGGTGCGGCATGAGAAATGGAGTCAATATTGTAAAAAAAATGTTTGTAAAATCCTTATAGTTTCTGAGAAAAAAATTATTGAAGTTATAGCACATTAAACCACTACATAGCTGGACAACTGTAGTCTCTAGCGTCATTCGCAATACGCGTGGAGAGCCATGTGACTCCTAATACTGAAATCCGTCGTTGCGGTAGTTTTTACCTGTTATCTGTG
>NW_019418708.1:0-765 GCF_000390285.2 Anoplophora glabripennis | reverse complement strand
GTGTAAACACATTTGGGTCCGTTGTACTCAGTTTCTACGAACTAACACAAATGTTGTCTTGTTTCACCATAACACAAATGCCTCACCATAAATTAAAACGATATCCATCAACTCCAAGTATCATTTTTGACACAAAATATCCATTTTTGACACTAACTACTAAAAACCTGTTATAAACACCACAGATAGCAAGTAAATATCGCAACGCCGATTGCAAAATCCGAATTGAGTATTCGGAGTCGCTGAGGCCTCGTGGCGAATGACGCTAGAGACTACAGTTGTCCAGCTATGTAGTGGTTGAATGTACTATAACTTCAATATTTTTTTCTCGGAAAGTATAAGGATTTAAAAAATTTTTTTTACGATATTGATTCCATTTCTCATGCTGCATCTATTCCCAAATTTTTTTGGATAAGTTGTGAATCACCCTGTATATTCGTAACGTTGCGTACGACTTAGAGCATTATCTCCGGAAGCATGTTTCAAAAGTACAAACGTTTCCGTGAAAGTTTTCCCAAGTTTCACGCAAATTTTTACGCTGCATCGTTGTTCCAGAAAATAGCACACTTTAAAAATCGTCACTATAACACTTAAACATGTTGCACTCAAATAACAATATCACGAAAACTAAATGAAATATCAACAGTACAAGATGAAGGTAAATTTGTCACTATTTTTAATTGCATCAACTTTTTTGTACAAAATTTGTGGACCACACTGAAAAACGAAATATCCTGTACACTTTTATTAATTATTCGACTTGAG
>NW_019418707.1:0-11883 GCF_000390285.2 Anoplophora glabripennis | reverse complement strand
CGTCTCAATTTTCATGTTCCAAATTATCTAACTCAGTGTGAAGAAGAAGAAGAAAATTATAAATGCGGTTATGAATGGCTTTATTGTTTATGACAGTACCGTTATTCAATATTCATTATCAAGGTTTAGAATTCGTGATAAAAAAGGCAATAAATAAATATGCAAGCAACAATCTTCGAAGAGACATTTTGTAGGCTGTGTCTAAATACTATAAGGGATTCAAATTGTCGGGTGATAGAAGAAGTCATAAGGGATGTACTAAAAATTGTTTTGCCGCATGTGGTAAGATCAAGTAAACAAGATTACTTTTATGTCCGTAGTGTAATTAATTTAGTTAAGTTAACAAGATTACTTTTATGTCTGTAGTGTAATTAATTTATTCTTAATTGCAAATCCGTTTCAGAGTTTGGAGGAGAAAGTTACACATTTTATGTGTGTAAAATGTTCTGTAAAATTATTTGCTGCTCTTAATTTTAAGTCCATATGTATGGATACCGAAGACTTAATTTTTCCTTATATTAACGCCAGTAAAATGTCAATGATTGATTTAAAGGAAGTTTATTTTAAAGAGAAGGGAAATATTCAGTTAATGGTTGTTTCGGATGATCAGAGAATCTGTCGATTATGTTTTCAGCTGGTAACTTATGGATTTGTGGCATTAAATGAAGTGGATGTTGACATAATCGATGCATATATACCACAGGTTGTAAGTTATATTTGAGAGTATTTGTACAAATCAGAAAACAATCTTCTCTAAAAACGATATTCTATATAAGTGTTGTATAGACATGAAGTATTTATAAAATTGGTAAATAACTTTTTTACTTTTTTATTTGTCATATAAATCATTGAAAGATGCCTTCTTTTTAGCTTTACATTGAATAGCAATTAACACTAATATTTTTTTAATTGTAGAACATCCGTGCTACCAGGGATCCTCTTATATGCACGGTATGTTTTGATTCGCTGCGTACCCATGGCAGTTTTTTAAAGAACTGCCTTGATGCACATGAGAAATATACAAACGTCCATAAACAGTCTTACATTAAAACTGAAGAAATTGAAATAAAACCGGAAGATGATCAGGACAGGTAAGGAAATGTCTAAATTTTGTACTTTAAGAATTTATTGTACTTGATAACGAGAGGTATTTCCTAAATAGTGATTTAGAAAATTTTAAATTTTAGAAAACAGATATATAAACCTGTTTTAATTTTAAAAATGCTTGTTTTGACTTGTGGTCTCATGCGTGATGCCTTTGTTTCAAACTTCTCCTCGACCTGGTAGTCGTAGCTCCTTTTTTTTAAGTGTTTTCTGTTGCCACACAAAAATGCGCAACGATAATACACAAACCAACTTAAATTTGCACATATTTCTGCTCATTCTGTAGGCAACCCAAATTACTAAATTCAAGCGGAAGTAAAATAAAAATAAAGTCATGATTTCACTTAAATACTAAACAGTGTATCAACGGTTAACTCCATCAGGTCATCCATACAGAATCATCATCAATATTGCTAGGTTATTGAAGAGTTTGGGGAAATACCGACCTTGTTAATATGCTGGCAACAAATTGAGACTTTGCTTTGTTTTTGACCTTAGAAATGACAGCAAATACTGATTTATTCCGGCACAGTGCAATGATTAATAATTTCAGAGTTCATATGTTTTTTTTGTAAAATGCAATATTTTCACCTATAGCCCTTTAAAAATCCCGGATTTCAAAAATACCCTCTATATGTAATTTTTTTCAGTGACACACTACCGGAGACCTTCAATAATGAACCATTTGAGAAGAGTGACTGGAAAGATGCAGCAGATGATGGATGTAAACCTGAGAGTAAAGCAGCAAACAAACGTAACATGAAAACCAAGCAGGGCCGCAAAGTATCATACAAGTGTGATAAATGTATTTACGAAACTGGAAGCGAGAGGTGTTTTACAGCACACCGTGCGAGACACGAAAATGATTCGGTAGTGTATAAATGTGAATCATGTAAGTATGAAACTAAAGATAAGAAGTTACTTCAGAAGCATCAATTGAGGCATAAAAACATTTCAAAAATACGTATGCACCGGTACGAATCAGGTAATTACAAGACAAAGTGCACGTCTAACCTTGCTAAGCATCCGGTGAAACACAAAGCACAATTGTACAAGTGCAATGTTTGTCATTTCAAAACCAAATGTAGGACCAACTTTAACAGTCATTATTTAAAACACAAAGACTCCAGCAAATATGATGAACTCAATTGTAAAACCAATTGCAAGGCTTTACCACATAAGAACACCTCAAACCTGACGATTTATAAATGCGACGGCTGCAGCTACGAATCATTGAATAAGGGTTATTTCATCAAACATCAATTAACACATAAAGATCCTTCTCAGGTTCAAACATACAGGTGTAACGAATGTGATTACGAAACTAAATACAGGCGTTGTATTACCACGCACCAACTGAAACATAAAGATCCTTCGCAGATTCAAATGTACAAGTGTAACGACTGCGATTTCGAAACTAAATACAAGTATAATATCAAACAGCATCAACTGAAACATAAAGATCCTTCGCAGGTTCACATGTACAGGTGTAATGATTGCGATTACGAAACTAAGTACAAGATTACTATCGAACGGCACCAACTGAAGCATAGAGATCCATCTCAGACTCAAATGTATAGGTGTAATGACTGTGATTATGAAACTAAATATAAGTTTTATGTGATACGACACCAATTGAAACATAAAGATCCTTCGTTGGTTCAAATGTACAGGTGTAAGGACTGCGATTATAAAACTAGATACAAAGGTGTTATCAGAACACATCAACTGAAACATAAAAATCCTTCCCATATTCAAATGTACAGCTGTAATGATTGCGATTATGAAAGTAAATACAGTTATGATTTAAGGCAACACCAACTTAAGCATAAAGATCCATCTCAGATTCAAATGTACAGGTGCAATGACTGTGACTACGAAACTAGATACAGACAGAAAATCAAATACCACCTACAGAAACATAAAGATCCTTCGCTGGTTCAAAC
Organism: Anoplophora glabripennis; assembly: GCF_000390285.2. Taxonomy (NCBI): domain Eukaryota; kingdom Metazoa; phylum Arthropoda; class Insecta; order Coleoptera; family Cerambycidae; genus Anoplophora; species Anoplophora glabripennis. The sequence continues at coordinate 8,833 of NW_019418707.1, read as the reverse complement.
GTATAGGTGTAACGACTGCGATTACGAAACTAAATACAAGGTTACTATGAAACGGCACCAACTGAAGCATAAAGACCCATCTCAGACTCAAATGTACAGGTGTAATGACTGTGATTATGAAACTATATACAGTTATTATTTAAAACACCACCAACTGAAGCATAAAGATCCATCACAGATTCAAATGTACAGGTGTAACGACTGCAATTACAAAACTATATACAAGAGTTATATTCAAATACACCAACTGAAACATAAGGATCCTTCGCAAGTTCAAACGTACAGGTGTAATGACTGTGATTACAAAACTAAATACAAGAATGCTATCAAACAGCATCAACTGAAACATACAGATCCTTCGCAGATTCAAATGTATAGTTGTAATGACTGCAATTTCAGAACTACGTACAAGAATGTTATGAAACGGCACGAATTGAAACATAAAGATCCGTCGCAAGTTCAAACATACAGGTGTAACAAATGTGATTACGAAACTATATACAGACGTTATATTAACAGTCACCAACTGAAACATAAGGATGCTTCGCAAGTTCAAATGTACAAGTGTAATGACTGCGATTATGAAACTAAATACAAAGGTCATATCAGAACGCATCAGCTGATACATAAAGATCCTTCGCAAATTCAAATGTACAGTTGCAACGATTGCGATTATAAAAGTAAACACAAGAGGAATATCAAACGGCACCAAGTGATGCATAAAGATCCATCGCAGGTTCAAACATACAGGTGTAACAAATGTGATTACAAAACTATACACAGACGTAATATTAAAGCGCACAAACTGAAACATAAGGATCCCTCGCAGGTTCAAATGTACAAGTGTAACAACTGTGATTATGAAACTAAATACAAGAGCAATATCAAACATCACATGTTGAAGCATAAAGATTTCTTGAAGGTTTAAACATACAGATGTAATGACTTCAATTTTGAACCCAAATAATGGAGATATATCATGTGTTAAAGCATAGAGAGCCTTCTCGAATGCAAATTTACCTTTGTGATCTGTGTGGTTTGGTAATTAAGGTTTGCAGGTGTGAATTACTGCCCATCGATATGCAAAATACGGTCAAGAATGGAACTGTTTAAGAGCTATAAGACACCGATCGTAAATATTGGAATAAGATGTAAAACATAAAGCCTGCTTTGAAAAAATTGGTTGAAACACGAAAATTTCACTGAAACAAGAGGACTGGCAACTGATTTGTAGAAATGGCTAATACCTGGTTATGAACTGAAGAGTCCACACTTTTCCTATTTCTCACAATGCAACCATCTACCGATTGACAAACGGTTTATAATTTTGACTGATTATATCATGTTAAATGTGTATATATATTTTAAACAACGATATTGTATCTTGTGTAGACCATGTAAATAATAAAAAAAGTCTAATTTAAATGTGCATCAATTTTTTAATAGAAAGCTGTTGAGAACTACTGACTTGACTGTATTTTCACGAAAAATGAAGCGTTCCGTATTACCTGGTGTGCGTTATACTGGAGTTAAGTTTCCGTAAAATATTGTAGTCAAGAATCTCGCACAACCAGTGGCAAAGATACCGGGAGACACCACCATTAAAATGGTCAGAATTTTGACACCATTGAATATTTTGTAAATTAGACAACTGGATTTCAATAAAAAAAAGGTATTGCTTCCATTTTATTCAAAAAGTCAATCATTTTTGAATTATTGTTTTTCCATCCCAAAATCAAGCAAGCTTATTCTATTCAACATGATTCTAAAACTATTAATTTTACAAAAAAAAACTATTGGAATTTTTTATTACAAAAACATGTCTCAAAAATACAGTGTTTTAGAAATTTTCCCCTTACTACTGATTAGAAAATTTTAAATTGTGTTTGCGGCAAAAATTCCTGTAAATGTTTGCGAACAAAGTGAACAATTTAAAGTTGTTTTCTCTATTCAGTTATGTAATAAACCTATTTTAGATTAAAAAATATAATAACTCGAAAATTATTTGCTTTTTAAATAAAATGTAGGGGATATTTTTTACCCCTTACAACGTACACCAAAACTGCACATATCTGTATTATTTCTGAGGATATTTATTATTTATATTATTGTAACTTTTTCTTACTTTTTTTTTCTTCAAATTTTTCTATTCTATTATTTTTTTCCATTTTTCTATTCTCTTTTCTTTCACCAATACCATACATGCACATGTATCTTTTTTAGTTCAGCTGTCTTAAAAGTATCTAATATTTTAGAATTGTATAGGTTTTAACAGCTCCTGATTTTCCAAATCAGTAAGCTGACATATTAACCTTTTATTTCCTAAAATAATATCTGTAAGATGTTTTGCTATTGTACTTTAAATTGGAGATAATAAATATTATTATTATTTTTATTTACAAGCAAGTGAATTTGGGGCCTATATCCCAAAACCAGTTTAGATTTCGCTATGTACTATTATTTTTGGTTTTTCTATCCACTATCAAAGTTTGATAGATTAAAACCCCTTATTATTAATCCATAAACTTAAATTTTAATGCGAAAGCATTTTTTACAGTAACTTTAAAATATCTTCATAAAAATATTCAAAATCTCCCCTTGCCATTCTTATGCATCGGTATTTTTCAGCTGTACTGTATGTCCTTTTATTCACACTAGCATAAAAAATCAATATTCGATTGTCCTGATTTTCGAGACGAGCTTTGCAGTGAGCAAAAAACTTGTTAAACAAAAGTTGCTTATTGTTCGCTCCTGTAAAATATTTGAGCTATAGTTAGCGTTAAGCAACTTTTTTTAAAGGAACACCCTGTATATTATATTTTTAGATTCCTCGTTAAATTTCAGACAGACTTTGAATGTAAATAAATAGACCTTATTTCCACTATTCGGTCACAAATAAAAAAATATAGACAGGCTTATTCGCTCAAATTTCATACGACCCGTGCTGTGGTTTCGAATAAGTCTTACAATCTTTATATTCGTCTCAGAAATGGGCTATTTAACATGTTCCCATCTATCATCTAATTCAGTGTCAAGAAGAAAATTATAAATATGGTTGTGGTTATAGTTATACTGTGGTTATGGAATGGCTTTATTCCTTATGAAAGTACCATTATTCGTTATCAAAGTTTAGAATTCCTGATAAGAAAGGCAATAAATAAATGTGCAATTATATTACAGGGTCTCTTCCTCTTAGATCACTGGAATTTACCTGTATATGTTTAGAGAACAAGGCAAAATATTGTAAGGTGTGGGTTGTATAAAATTATTTTAAAAACGTCTATATGGTTTTTTATTGTATTGGATAGAAATATTTCTATACAATACGCTTCCTATCCCGTTGATGATGCATCCTTATATACGACGCAGTGAAATACATCTTTTAACTGATTTTTACTTACCAGAATACGTGATTCCCACCAATTTAAGTTAGCCTGAATAGTGTCAGGGATAGACATTTTATTATAATTTTCGTTCGAGTTTTTAAGACCTAAATATCTTACTCTTTCAAATGACTTTGTGTAGAATTTGCCATATTTGACGGCTGGGCGAGCCGACACAAGTAGACTAATAAACTGTGAAAAAATTCTTATCTTGCAGCGTCTTTATTTTCTTTACCCATTTATTTATTTTTCTACGTTTTTCCCCAGTGAGTTCTAGGGTCATTCGGGAAATGTTAAAAATAAAGCCTAAAAACTTACATTTTTACACTCTGTTCCTTATTTATCAAGAAATCATCAAGGTAGGCAACATATAATACATCATTTTCTCTTACATATTTTCACACTGGTTTAACAATTTTAGTGAAGTGTGAATTCAAACCAAAAGGAAGGAATATAAACCCCTAAAGTTTATTATGTACCCTAAATTTTAGAAATTTCCTGGAACTACCTTTACTTATAAGAGCCTTTGCTGTAGGCGCGTCTTCCATCATTAGAACTCAGTAAATTATTCAGAATTGCCTTATAAAGTCTCACCGTTTTCACTGTATAGGACCATATTGGTCGGTTGTTAAAATAATATATAATTTTGAATTAACTGATATTCATTATAAACAATTTTTTTGTGAAATTTTAGATACTGTGGTAGTCCAAATTGAAATTAGATTTTCTGACATAAATAGTTTGCAGTGCTTCGATTTAGTAAATTCGAATAATTTTACATTGTTTTGTAAATTATTTCCGAATGACTTAATTGACAGTTTAATAAAACAATATCCGATATTTGATAGCGTGTTATTGCGGAACTTTATACTTTTCAAATAATTTTTTAATTAATTTTACATTTAAATTTTCTACAGGAATAATTTTACTACTTTGTTTAACAATATCAAGTAGAAGACAATTGCTTAGTTATTAATATAGTTTGAATGAAATATTCATTATTCCACATTTACTTTGCGGAATTAATTTTTATGATAATTTGGAGAAATAATATTAAACCAATGTTTATTTCTATTTCCTTTATTGAATGCGTATTGAAACAAATAAATTGATATTTGACATACTTCAAGGGGTAAATTATATTTCTAAATGAATAATTTTTATTGGGACATATTGTTTAAAAAATAGAGCCCGAGTTATTTTTTATTTTCGCTCATTTAAAAAATTTAAATCTATGATTATTTTCTTTCAAGAGTAAGAAATTTGTCGTTTCATTTATTTTAACATGAAATCAAGATCAATTTATTTTTCCTTTACATCCCTCATATAATTAATCTGTTTTTCAATTTTTTACATTTTTAATCTGTTTTTCGAAACAGAAAATTATTTCAAAGCGGATGTTTTTGTTGTTTAAGTTATAAAAATTTAGTAAATATAAATAAAATATTGTAAGAACTTTTCTTACATACAAATTTAAATATAATACGCCATCAAGTGCCATTAACAGCGTACGCTATAACATGCTTTGTTTCGAAAAATAGGATCCAAGGTTTTTGGGGAGCCTGAAATAACGAGCGTTCAAATAAAAACGTGGTCGAAGTTGGCTCTGACACATTGGACGTAGGGAGTAGCTTATAGCGACCAACTTAACCTCATTTCTCAACGAGCTGTATAGCAGCTGTCAGTTTCAATTACGTTAATGACTATATAACTTTATTTTAAAGAATAGTGATAACAATAACAAACAATTAAAGGAGCTGCGGAAAGTGTCCCCCTCCTTGTTATAACAATAAATTAAAGCAGCTGCTGAAAGTGTCCCCCTCCTTGTTCCAAGCACTTTTCACACCTGTTCCTCAAAGAATTAAAGACATTTTCTAAGATGCTCGGGGTATTGTTAATTTCACGAATCTTGTCTATAAGTCGAGCCTGCAGATGGTTTAAATCAGGAATAGGCAGTTCAAAAATAGTGTTTTTAAGGTAAGGCCACAAAAAGAAATCACACGGCGTAATATCACATGACCTCGGTGGAAATTCATGTTCAGCATTGAGACTTATTAGTCGATTTTGGAAAACTTCCCTCAACATATTCATCGTCTTGCCTGCCGTATGTGCCCTTGCGCCATCTTGTTGAAAGTAAAAGTTTGTAATTTCGTTTTCTTCCAGCTGGTTAACAAAAGGAGCGATAATTTCTTCTCTATACCTTTGCGCAGTAAGAGTACCATTAAAAAAAATAGGTCCATAAATCCTCCTTCGATTGAGAGCACACCAAACTCCAATTTTTTGAGCATGTAGAGGGCCCTCGACAAGAAAGTTATCTGGTTTGTCAGAAGACCACATTCTCAGATTCTGTGAGTTTACGTAACCACTTAAATGAAACCAGGCTTCATCAGAAAAAAAGGTGATATTATGAAGTTCACCGTAGTTGTTTAAAAACCATTCACAAAATACAGCCCGTCGCGGAACACAAGTTGCTGACAAGTTAAAACGATAGGAGAACAAACGCAAATCTTTTTTTAACACTGTGTGGCAGGTACCGACTGATACTCCCACCATTTGTGATAAAACACGTACAGAAGTTCTTGGCGTATTTTCCATTATTTGTTGGACATTTTCTTTTAATTCTTCAGTCCGCTTTTTAGGTCGGCCGCTTCCTTCTTTTCTTGTTACACTGCCCGTTTCACGAAAAACATTAACACAACGCTGAACTGCACTTTGAAAAATTTTGTACTCAACAACGCCGGGAAATTGATTTTGAAATTCTATGAAACATTCCTCAATAGAATACTTCCATATTCCATCAATCTTGCGTCCATTTCTAAAGTAGGATTCTATGATAAACACTTTTTGTTCTTGAGAAAACACCATTTTAAACGCTTTTTAAAACGAAAATATTCAAATTGATAGCGATAGCGCTTTGACAGATGACGTTTAAGTTCATTTGCTATACGCTACGCCCTACGTCCAAATTTTCAGAACCAACTTGACCACGTTTTTATTTGAACGTTCGTTATAAGCGTACACCACAATTGTACACATTCACAGCTGCAAACCTTAATTAGCAAGTCACGCCCTACATATGCATCTGAAAAGGCTTTCTGCAATCGCAGGTGGCGAGCCAGTATTGTGTCACAGACATAAAAGAACGAAGAATAAAAAACAATTTACTGTAATAAATATAGTACAAGAAATTCTAGACGCCTAGACTAAAACGTGCAAAAAATAGACTAAGTTGTAACGCTTGCTAGAATTAAGCCGCTTCGAGTACATGTTGAGGTTAAAATTAATAGATGCCTACTATTTAAGTGACCCGCTCTGATCTACCTACTCCAAGTCGAGTCCAGGATAGAAAAACCACTAAAAGAGAACTCCCTTCTATTACTATTTTTATTACTACTACATACTACTGAAAGTTTTACCAAAAAAGTAGTTTCAAAAAGACATTTCAATCTATTCCGATCATCACCTAAGTGTCTTTGTGCTCCCGCTGCCTCCTGTTCTTGAACCAGTTGGAGACCTGCCTCGTGGTGAGTCCCGTGGCTTCGACCAGCTCCCCCTTCTTCCTCGGGCTGGGATAGGGGTTGTGCTTGTAACAGTCCCTCAGCACGCTCCTGGACTTCTCCTTGAAGCAGTAGTTCGTCTCCTCGCCGTCCCAGATGGTGCGAGGGAGGGGGAATTTTCGTCGGACGCGGTACTTGTCCACCGCGCCCAAGGGCCTTCCTGTAAAACAAGAATCAGCTGGCTTATATTCAAGGACATATTTATACACCGTTGAACTGTTGTCGGTGGGACATAAACGAGGACATCTAGCGGTTATTAAGTTACTATTTACCCCTCAATCTTTCTGCCTCTATATAGTGAGCTTTCAGCCAGAGCGCCTGGAGCTTGGCGTGGTTGTGGGGACTGAATGTGTGACCTTCTAGTAATTTGTACAGTTCCTTGAAGTTGCCCCCGTGAAACGCCTCTATCGCCTTGGCTTTCAGTACAGACTCGTTGTTGTGCAACTTATCACAGGCCGGTAACGACCACAGGAACCTGCATCATATATTTCTTCAAATTTAAAATTTTTTAAATCACTATTTAGGAAATACGTCGTCATTAAGATATTTAAAGAAAAGTTCGATAAATTATTCCTTACCTGTCCTGATGATCTTCCAGTTTTATTTCAATTTCTTCAGTTTTAATGTAAGACTGTTTATCAACGTTTGCATATTTCTCATGTACATCAAGGCAGTTCTTTAAAAAACTGCCATGGGTACGAAGCGAATCAAAGCATGTTGTGCATATAATAGGATCCCTGGTAGCACTGATATTCTACAATAAAAAAAATATTGGTGTTAATTAATTGTGATTTAATGTAAAGTTGAAAAGACGAATTCTCTCAATAATTTATATGACAAATAAAAAAGTAAGTAAGTTATTTTATGTCTATACAACTTACATAGAATACTGTTTATGGAAAAGATTGTTTTTTGGCTCAGAAATATTTTCCTAAGAAATAAAACTTACAACCTGTGGTATATATGTATCGATTATGTCAACATCCACTTCATTTAATGCCACAAATCCGTATGTTACCGGCTGAAAACATAATCGACAGATTCTCCAATCTTCCGATGCATCCATTAACTGAATATTTCCCTTCTCTTTTAGATAAACTTCCTTTAAATCAATCACTGACATTTTACTGGCGTTAATGTGAGGAAATATTATGTCTTCGGTATCCATACATATAGACTTAAAATTAAGAGCAGCAAATAATTTTACAGAACATTTTATACATATGAAATGTGTAACTTTCTCCTCCAAATTCTGAAACGGATTTGCAATTAAGGATAAGTGAACTATACTACGGACATAAAATTAATCTTACCACATGCGGCAAAACAATTTTTAGAACATCCCTTATGACTTCTTCTATCACCCGGCAATTTGAAACCCTTGCAGTATTTAGACACATCCCACAAAATATTTCTTCCATATTTATTTATTACGTTTCTTATCAGGAATTCTAAACTTTGATAACGAATAACCATACTATTATAAACAAATTAAACAATAAAGATACTCCATAACCACATTTATATGATTCTGCTTCTTCACATTGAAATCATTGAATTAGCAGATGGGAACGTGAAAATTGAGACCATGGAGACTAGACAAGGAGCACGAACTTGTACGGGAAAATTTGTCAAAATTTGTCCACGAAATGGCAGAAGTTACCGATAATTTTTACCGCCAGGATGTCGCTAGTGTTCCAGGTGTTGCGAAGTGAATGAGCATAATAGAAACGAGTGAAGTAAGCAAATAAATAACCATCAGGGAGGCTAGATAATAACATACTAATGGTTGGTTTATCCCTCGCAACACCTGACGAACTAAGACTGACAATACGCAGACTTAAAAACAGAAAAGCCCCCGGACCCGACAATATACATAACACGACACTTAAA
>NW_019418706.1:9978-12437 GCF_000390285.2 Anoplophora glabripennis | reverse complement strand
AAAGCCTTAGGTGGGGGTCCTAGGGGGCAAAGCCCTATGTGGGGTCAAAGACCTAGGCGACTACATTTTGAATTTCCCACCGTTTTTCCCACCAAAAATGCTGCGCTCTGATTGGCTGGCCAGGGAGGGGAGGGGGAAGGGAAAAGGAGGAGGAGTGGGGGTAAAATTCGTCAAAAATGACCAGGATAAGAAAATACATGGGATATTGGCTCCGTACGCCTATAGTATAACTACTACGATGGTGCCCAGCTCATTTCAGCCGTTTTGGTTGTCAGTACCTCGACAATACCTTTTCTAAGCGCTGGATTGGACGCCTAAGTCCCAATGCTTGGCCTGTTTGCAATCCTTACGACTTTTATGTATGGGGTCACCTCATGTCTCTTGTGTACAAGGCATCTATACTAGATGAAAACTAGTTATCCTTGCGACTTTTATCTATGGGGTATCTTGTGTATAAGACACCTATAATACATGAAAACTAGTTACGAAATCGAATTATTCAAAGTTGTGATGTCATATAACATTCTCCAAATTTACTGAAGGTGGCCTTTTTCAACATCTGCTTTGATTTTGTTAAAACTGATTATTTCTACGACTGTTGTTTGACCATTTTTATAGGTTAGGTTAGTATTAGACAAAAAATTCAAAACACCTTTTTTGTTGCAAAATGTTCGGCAAGTTCGAAAATAATAAAAATTTTGAAAAATCCATTGGCGTTCTATATTTTAGGAAGAAAACGTCGACTGACTCACGTCTAACTACACCACTGGCGACAGATAAAAATTGACTTTATACTAAAATGCAACTCTTTACCAAAGTACAATAACTGCCATATTTTAAGAACCTAACATTGACTGTCCCTTGGAATCTACGTGTTTCCGGCCACATATTTATAGGAACTATTTTTCTTTAAATACCATAAAAAAATTGTGTTCTGAAGTTACGGACCGTACTTAGGGAACACCCTACATTCGACATATTATATAAATATTATTTAAAATACAAAATCTCCCCTCCGGAAGTTCTCAAATTTTCGTTGTTTTCCGATATTGTTTTTCTTCGTTTTGATGTAGTTTTATCATCCAACTACATTTTACACCTCCAACTGATCAAACTGATTCAAAAACTGATATTTTAGTAAACTACTTTGAGCGCAAAATGGTGAAGGCAGGAATTGGTAGGAAAAAGTATTATGATTACGGACGTCACATTTTTTGGCTTTAAACCCTAAGCTACAAAGTGGTTTACTAAAGTATGTATTAGGTAATTTTGAGCAGAGGAATATGAAAAATAATTATTATTTAAGTTTTCGAAATAGTTTATACATAACAGGGTTGTAATTGTTCAGCTTAAAAAATAAAATTGTTTCCAAAATTAACAATGAAAATGAAGTCATTTTTTTTTTCAAAAGCAAACTTGAATTATTGATATTTAAAGTTATTTTTCTATTCTAGAGGATTCACCACCTTCAATTTTAATTAAAATACCTTCAGGATCAGCATCTATTGAACCAAGCGGAGAGTTGGTTGTGTTTCCAGGATCAACTGTACATTTCGAATGCGTATTCTCTCGTAGACTAGGTTCTCCAGATTGGACTTGGACCTCACCCTTAGGCCAATATCTTACAGGTGATTTGACATTGCTATTAGTTTAATAAAAGTAAACTATATAACCCATATTTTTATAAATGTAAATGTTGTACCAAAGCATAAATAATGTGGTTGCAATTTTCCGTTTGTTTGTTTATACAAGGTGTAACTGAAATAAGTATTCAAAATTTCTGAGCTTGTAAAACATGACGAAAACTTTAGTACAATTTTTGTCAGCTACGCTCTTCTAAAGGGGTAACCTCGGAAACAGTTTTTAATGCGTAACATCCAAACGGCTCGACATTAAGTCACGAAATTTTGGTGAGATATTAACCTTGACGTGCTTAATAAGTTTCATAAATTATTTTTCAAAATTTGCTACAGGGGCGTGAGAAAATGCAGGACCCAGGGACAAATATAATCTTATCTTTTTTGTAGACAATTTTTTCTAGTTCCTGACTCGAAAATATTGAAATTTGAAGTATTTAACATAAAAAAGGTCCTCTTGTTAAATTACACTAGGATGTGCCGTTTTCCAGTAAAATCGATTTCAATCATTCCCAACGTGCTCCAAATTCAACTTTCATTACATAACAAAATAAATTAATTGCAGTGTGCCATGGGGAAAACAACTAGTCTGACAGTTAACAGAAATGTCAAATATTTTTAACACTCTTAATAGTAACAAATAAAAATATGGTGATATAAATAAAAGCTAAAAAAATAGATACATATGAGATTATTTATTAAACTATTGTAAGCGGCTGAAACTTTTACGTAACATTTTAACAGATTTAAACCATTTAGTTTAGTTTAACAAATTAACCAAATATCTTAATTTCTTTAGCAGAAAATGTGCCCTAGTCAAGA
>NW_019418706.1:2168-9534 GCF_000390285.2 Anoplophora glabripennis | reverse complement strand
AATTGATAATGTATTTGATGCCATCAATCTTCAACGTAATCTAGATTTTATTAACTCTTGGTGCATTGCTAATAGGCTGCCTCTGAATTCTACCAAATGTAATGTCATGACTTTTAGTCGACGATGCGATCAAATTCAGTATGAGTATAGTCTGAATGGGTTTGCCCTTCAACGACCTGACCTTGTTAAAGATTTGGGCGTATATTTTGACCCTAAATTATCTTTTGTCAAGCATATTGAAATTGTGGTAATGAATGCCTACAAAAGTTTGGGTTTTATTGTTCGGAACATGTGCAATTTCATGAAAATTGATACTTTTTGTTTGTTATTTAATACATTTGTTAGATCTAAACTTGAGTATGCCTCTGTAGTCTGGACACCTATCTACGCTACACACATAATATCTATTGAGAAAATTCAACGCCGATTCTTTAAATCAGCTACATTTTTTATTGATGGCCAGTATCCTCCTCAAGGGTTTCCTCAGGAAGCATTTTTCAAGCGTTTCAATATGAGTAGCTTGTCTCAAAGACGCAAGTTAAATTCTGTTATTTTCTTATACAAGATTTTGAATAATAACATTATATGTGAAGATATATTACAAATGATAAATTTTCATATTCCTAGAACGTATACCCGACATTTACACCTCTTCGCGATCAAGAATCATCGTACTAATTTATATAAAGCGTCTCCAATTCACCAAATGATTGTTGGTTATTCTAATATTGAATCTCGCATTGATATACTCTGCTCCAGTATTTCTCAAATTAAAAAAGTTTTCATTTGAACTTTATGTTTGTATAAATATATTTTTGCATTTGTTTGTATTGTATTATAGCATTTTAATATTATATGTCTGTTCCCTGTTTGTTTTAGATATTATGTTTTGTGATATTTATTTTGGTTAAGAATATTTTGTATCTCTTTCACCTATTTTTATTACTTTTTTTTTAGTTTGTAACCTTATCCTGTAGCTGGGCATTGCTCGTTGGATATTATTATTAAATAAATAAATAAATAAATAAATAAACATAGGCGTACAGGCCACCCGTAATACCTCTAAACCATTTCTAAGTGGCCTATCCATCAATTTTAGCCGCGTCGCAGATTTACTCCAAGATATTCGTCTGAACTCTCACACAGTCTGGTCAGGATGATCTTCTCTGCTACCTTGCTCATCATCAGCAGGAGACTGATTGCAGGAAATATTAGATTATTACCTCGCTTCCATCTGGCGGGGAATCCTCGCAACCTCAGAATGGCGTTAATGATGTTGATGTTCACTTCCGATCTGGTCACATCTGGGTGCCTTGCGGGGGTTGAGACGCCGCAGGATATTTCTCTTCGAATGTCGCCGGCCTGATATCGTTTCTGTCGAGATGGCGTCGGTAGCACCGTACGCGTCGTTCCACCTCGTCGGCGTGGTCTTCTTCGTCTTCGAGAAGGTTTACCCTACACTGTAATTCAAGGCCGTCGGCGAATGGCTCGGCTTTTTCATACCTGGTATAGACGATCTCATTTTCTCCGTGAATCGGAGGCGTTGGCTTCCGGGTGGTCCTCAGCGTCCGTTGCATCGTCCACAAGCTGCGACCTTCGTGGTTCAGTAACTCCATGTGTCGCTTCCACAAGTCCTGGTAATGCTCCTCTAGGGCCGCTTTTACCTTCCGGTTCAACTGATTTAACGTCTGCTTATCTCGGGGTGTGCTGTCCCCGTGACTCTTCTTTTCGCCGTATGTCTTTCCCTTATTAGATCCTGCAACATAACAGGTAACCCACCTGCTTAGTTTGCTATTCTCCTTTTCGGCGGTGTAGAAATCCATGTCAAGGTTCACGATAGCCGCCTCGATGTCCGTGACTTGACGGATGACAGGAATAGGTGAGAAGATTCGTTGCATTTCTGCGCAATATTATGTAACCTACAGCTTTTAATATATAAGGATATCTAAATAATAATAACAAATTTCCGGGCGTTGCAATAATTGTAATTAGAAATCCTAGAAATTAGTTAATAAATAATGTTAAGTGAAAAACAAAAATTGATTCTGAACTTAGTCGAAACTCATAATCTCATGATTATTTAAATTTTCGAATAATATAGTTTCAATTCATATTTTAGTGTATAAATGATTCTAAAGAGTTTCCAAACAAAAAAAATTTTGCGATAAATGCACAATCTGGCAAACAAAGATTTCCTTCCATTTCTTAAAATTACCAGAGATCTTTATGTCTCTTACCGGAAATTTATAGAATCTTACCAAAAAAACGCCGCAGAAATCCCTCATAGTTATTTAAATTAAAGTAAGAAAAAAAAAACTATAGATTTAATATAATTAAATCCTTTACCAAAAATATTATGAGTATATTTTAAAAAATGAGTTTTTCCATTGCTAGTCTCTAAAAATGATTTATAATATTTTCAATTATATTTATTTTTTGCAAAAATTTTAAAAACCTTAAATATTTTTTGCTATAGCAAGTCAAATGTGCGCATATTTTTAGCATTAGAATTTAATAATCGTTTTTTAAAACAACTTTTGGATTACTTTTACGTCCACCCTATATTTTTTTATGTAAGATATTTATATTTGTAAAAATTACTCAAGGCTTTATTTATTAAAATTAGGGTACTTTCTGTAATGTAAACTTTTTCTGGAAAATGGGTAATAAGGGAGCATACCCCTTTAAAGGGAAATGGCAGAAATCATTTATTTGCAACACTAAAAGTCGAGAAATCTTATTCATATTTTAAAGTCAGACTTAGGGCATCAGAACACTAATTTATGCTATACCATACATATTCTATATCTTACATAAGATTACTCCTTAGAAACTGACTCACTATTCCGTCTCCTACTTTTTTAATTTTTAAGCTTACATGTGAGATTTAACAATGCTATCTATTACCGGCCATTGCTACTCAACTCATAGGTTTTCAAAAGTCAATTTGGCAAAGAACAATCTACTATTTTGCAGTTACTATGAAAGCCAGACCTGTATCGCTAATAGATGGAACAATTTTGAAATTGATGATACTGTGAGACGCAACTACTCTGCAGACTAATGTTCCGATTAGCATTGAATTGTGATCCTAGCTAATTACTTGATATTAAGGATATAATTCTGTGCTGGTCATAAAATTATTCCAAGTAGTTGTTTCTCGCCTGGATCTTGTAGATGTCGCTGTAGAAGTAGATCTGAAGAGCTGACGGTAAACATGTACCAGAGGGTTAGTTCGGAGTTCTATCGCTCGTATTTTGTAGATAGCGCTGCTGTATGTCCTTTAGTTCTGTTACACCGATTTTGTAGATGGCGCTGATATGTGTCCTGTTCGGAAATGTACCGCCAGGATTTTATAGAAGTCGCTGGTGCGAATCAAATGTAAACAAGTGTGTGTACGCACGGAAAACTGAGGCAGCTCTGATATTGCTGGTATAGCAGGTCAGAGTTTATTTACAACAAAGTCACTTTTTGCAATACTCTCATGAATCATTGTTTCGATTGTAATAAAATATACATATATAAATAAAATATCATATTACGTTACAGACATGCACCTTCTAAGGCTCGTTTGTACAAATAGCTGCGGTGTCCCAGTGGTTAAGGAGATGGAATTGTAATCCATTGGCTGCACAGGTTCTAATCCTGTCCGCAGCAAAATATTATTTCGTGTAAGGCCACAGCAAGTGCGGTCTTCCCAACATAATTTAATCTGCAAGTATTAAATAATGTTTGTTGTTTATTTGTTTAAAAAATTTCGTATGTAGTTTTTTTAGCAAATAAAACGTAAAAAATCAACAAGATTCTTGATTTTTTTCATAAAGCCACTAACTGCAATAATTAGGTTTCAGTTTACCGTTTAATTTTCGTATAAAATAGTTAATATGTATAATAGGAAGCACATATGTATAATAGGAAGCACATTTTAATAAAGTAAACCAATACATTAATATACTGTTACGAAAAGATTTTCACACAGGGTTATGAGTATCCTTAGTTAGTCTAACAACCGACACGGGGGTCGTTGGCCTTCACAGCTGACTCGCGTTTAAACTGCGCTTTTGGTTTCAGTTATTTACGGAACCTAATAGTAGTTATATATCACCACGGTAGTGTAGTCGGTCGAGCATGCGGTGGCAAGCATTTTTCGGTCAGACTTTCTATTGTGGTCCGGGTTCGATCCCTGGCGTCGGCACTGGCAATGTCGATGGATAATGGGTGTTTGTCCGCGTTTTTTTAAGTGTAGCCCTCTTCCGCATAGCCTTGGCTTTGGATTTGGGGCTTGTTTCATTTCTGTGGTGCATTTTATGTTTTTTTTTAATTGGTGTCCCGTCGATACCTTTCTTTTTTACGTCTGCTGTAAATTGTATTTGCCGTGTATATTTAAATAACTACTTATTAACAGAAACATAATTATTTACATTAACAATTATTATTAGTTGGGGGGAAAAGTGAGGTAAAATACCAAAAGGGAGAAGAAATAGACGCGAATTATTTCAAATGTGGTTTGAGAGTGATCCTGAAGGTTACAGGGACATACGCATTAAAGGAAATGACCTGTTTTGTTCTTTGTGTGAACGCGTTATAAATTTTTATGACGAAACTAAAGTGACAAGACATTTGAAGAGCCATCGTCTTGGGTTGAAGACTCAGGGGTCTTCTTGGAATTCTGTCTTAACAAATATCATACGGACTGTAATTCCCATTAGGTATACAGACGCCTTTCTTTCAAGCAAACCAGAGAACCCCAAATTCCGTACATTTTTAGAAAAATGAATGAACCGAAATTTCCTCGTGAAAGTACGGTAAGACTAGGAGATGTCAGTCGGGTTTACAGAAATGTAATGGCATCAATACGCGAAGACATTTCCTACAATTTCGTTTATTTCATTATAGACGAAGCTACTGATGCTTGTGGACGTTCAGTAGCCAATTTTTTTAATTGGTCCGTTGTCAACAATAGAAGTTGAACGGTCATTTTCCCTACACAATTAATATTAAGTGATAAAAGTGGCCGTTTCACTACAGAAATCTTAGAAAAGCACGTAGTGATACGTTTTAACTCCTTCCAATATGCTACGGAAACCTTGTCTCAACACTAAGGTTTATCGGATAAGTGGTGTTATTTCTATGTGTTATCTTAAATTTATATAAGTATTTTATCCTCTACTTAGCCTTATTCTTTGGTAAAAACTCACTATGTTGCGACAAATTTTCTGTAAACATATTAATAGTTTCTTTCATAATCTGACTACAGTCCTGTTAAACTGCGCGCTCGACTAAGCCTAGTATGAGACACTCTGTGTTGTTATTTTTTATTTTATTTAAATAAACGAATAATGCTGCACTGTCATTTACATCTTTAACGCCGTCTACATTGACCCGACAAGGCGTGAGCTCGCAATTGCTGGCGCACTTAGCCTGTCTAGCAGTTGGAACCTAAAGTCAGTCGAGAGCCGCCGGTCACAGCGAGCAGTCCAATCTGTCAGCAGTCCCAGGAAGATCTCCACCTGTCAGCAGTCCCAGGAAGATCGCCACCTGGAAAGAATTAAAGAAGAAATCCAGCTTGTGAAGAAGTAGCCGCAACCGCTCGCCGAAACGAAGGTAGGTACTTGGCAGTAGAGCCGAATCTGAAAAGCAGTTCCGATTTACTCGTCGCAGCGAGCAGTCCTACCTACCACTAAAGTCACTTCCGCGCATAGTTAATGCACAAGTCTTCTGAGATGACCGGAGATCTGATGGAAGTGATTCGGCCTTAGAGTTAGTTGCGTTCCCCCGTTGCAACAGTACATACTTGCCAAGGAGAGGAAGTGCGTAAAAGGTTTAGGTAAAAATTTGACTACTGTCTACGTTGTCTTAATCATACCTTTCTTTTCAGCTATCCACCAGTACTACGACGTGGTTAGGCATATTGTTGTTTCTTTTCGGTGTACTTGATCTAACTGTGCGTTCAGCTGGGATGTCGTTTCCCTTATTCCGTTCTATTATAAGTTGGCAGCAGTAATGTTTTCTCTTCAACCCTGTTAGCCACACGCCAGACCTGAGAAACTTTGCTACTATTGTTGTATTTTATTAACGTAGAGATATTAACACTACGCCTATTTTTTCACAAATGTTTTTCCTAGCTTGATCGCTTCCTCCCTTCCCTGGTATACCCCGCTTACCATAATATTCGCTTGCTTGTTATCGTTTCGCTAACTTTGCCTTTAGTCGGGTTAGGTAAGCCTGGTGTAAGACCATAATCCCTTGTCACTGTCTAACCCTAGTTTTATAGTAATAGTGTGTGACTGTACCTTTAATAAATGTAACTATTTATCGAATGTGATTTTTATTCTTTTGAGAAGTCTAACTACGATCAAACTAAAATTACAGTCAACCTACAAAATCAGTGACTACTAGCACTTTGTTAAGTACTTATTCTAATATGAGTGACAAGATAATCTATATATTTAAAAAATAATTTATGTAGCCAAACCGCTCATTTAAACAAAATTCTACAAGAGGCCCAAAATAAAAAATAGCTGTAGGAATTGTAAGCGGCCAAACGAAGCGATTTCGGATATAGGTGAATTTGCTTAAATCTGCCAATTTTGAGTCCACGAATCTGTGGTCTGCCGTTGTACACGTCATTCTAGGACACCCTGTTATAGTCACCGTCAGATACAAACGTACATTGCTCTTCCGTATCCATTAAATATTAGTACGGGCCGTGAAAGACTTAAATCCAAGATAATAATAATAAATTGACTAGACTAAAAACGGTTAGATTTTTTAAGTGGATACTCGTATACTTTATGTCATACTATAATAAAAATGTTGACCTTATTGAAATATAGCGTTCAAATAAAAACGTGGTCAAGTTGGTTCTGAAAATTTGGACGTAGGGCGTAGCATATAACAAATAAACTTAAACGTCATCTGTCAAAGCGCTATATCGCCGCTATCAATTTGAATATTTTTTAAAAAGCGTTTAAAATGGTGTTTTCTCAAGAACATAAAGTGTTTATTATAGAGTCCTACTTTAGAAATGGACGCAAGATTGATGGAATATGGAAGTATTCTATTGAGGAATGTTTCAGTACAAAATTTTTCAAAGTGCAGTTCAGCGTTGTGTTAATGTTTTTCGTGAAACGGGCAGTGTAACAAGAAAAGAAGGAAGCGGCCGACCTAAAAAGCACAAGAAAAAATTAAAAGAAAATGTCCAACAAATAATGGAAAATGCGCCAAGAACTTCTGTACGTGTTTTATCACAAATGGTGGGAGTATCAGTCGGTACCTGCCACACAGTGTTAAAAAAAGATTTGCGTTTGTTCTCCTATCGTTTAACTTGTCAGCAAGAACTTCATGAAGTTGATTTTCCGCGACG
>NW_019418706.1:0-1924 GCF_000390285.2 Anoplophora glabripennis | reverse complement strand
TAACTGCAAAACACAGTATGCACTACAAGCTGCTACGGTGAACGCCACGCCGCCAATGCCTCAGGTGTCGAATGCGGTTAATTCCAAGAAAGTGACTCAGGGGTCTTCTTGGAATTCTGTCTTAACAAATATCATACGGACTGTAATTCCCATTAGGTATACAGACGCCTTTCTTTCAAGCAAACCAGAGAACCCCAAAATCCGTACATTTTTAGAAAAATGAATGAACCGAAATTTCCTCGTGAAAGTACGGTAAGACTAGGAGATGTCAATCGCGTTTACAGAAATGAAATGACATCAATACGCGAAGATATTGCCTATAATTTCGTTTATTTCATTATAGACGAAGCTACTGATGCTTGTGGACGTTCAGTAGCCAATTTTTTTAATTGGTCCGTTGTCAACAATAGACGCTGAACGGTCATTTTCCCTACACAAGTTAATATTAAGTGATAAAAGTCGCCGTTTCGCTACAGAAATCTTAGAAAAGCACTTAGTGATACGTTTTAACTAACGGTGAACGCCACGCCGCCAATGTCTCAGGTGTCGAATGCGGTTAATTCCAAGAAAGTGACTCAGAGGTCTTCTTGGAATTCTGTCTTAACAAATATCATACGGACTGTAATTCCCATTAGGTATACAGGGTGTGCCAGGTTTAAAGCGACAAATTTTAAAAGGAAATAGAACACATTCAGGTGATTTCAAAACACCTCCATATTAAATTCTTTAACATTAATCGTTTTTGAGATACACTGTGTTTTTCGAAATTGGCTAAAATTATACTCTGTTATATCTTTGGAATCGATTCGTACACTTGGACATTTTGTACCCATTGAGCTTAATTAAAAGCGTAGTATACTATTACAAAATTCCCGGACCAGCCTTGATTTTTTCAATTTCGCAATCCTGTATAAACCTTCTGTCAAATGTATAATAATACCATAATATTCGATAGAACGCCTTTAATGGTTGTACATTATTTAAAAATAGTATATATGAAATAAAAAAACTGCAGCAAATAATCACAGTGAGTTGTCTTAAGTAGAAAACACTTATGAGACTATCACTTCACAGTAAATATACTACAATGTCATTACATTTTGTAGAATATAAAATTGAAAAAAAAAACTGCAAGCGGCAAGCACAATGCATTACAATACCTAAAGTGCTACGGTTTATCGCGATCCCGAAAACGGTAAGAGATACGAAGTAGCTTAAATAGGAGCAAAGTTGTGTAAACAGGGGACCAACATTACGCCTCTGAAAAATCAAGGCTAACATGTTTAGTTTTCGAAATATTTAAAAAAAAACGAAAACCGTCTTTGTTTCATTTCAGCCTTGTTTGAGGTGATATTGAAAAAAGAAACTTTCTCATGGCAACTTTTTGCCCTCTATCTAATGGCATAATCAATTTTTATATGTAACGTTTCTTCTCTCCAGGACCATTATCAACTTAATTTTTTTAAAAACGACCCTGTAAATTTTATTACATTTTTTACAAGCCTTCATGACCCCTAATGCTGTACTACCTCAGCCCGAAACAGATTCAGACGTTTTGTCTTTGAAAAATTAATCTTCAATGTATTCGTTCCAATTTTTTTTTAGATATTTATGTTTATTGAATTATCGTACACTCTTAAGTGTCGTTAGACCCTGTGAAATCTATATAGTTATTTAAACTATTACCATCACACGTTACAATAAAATATTTTTAGTTTTAATCTCCATCGCTCAGGCATATATAATTCGATAAGTTGTTGCGTCAAAATTAAAACATTATTCAATTTTAATTTTACTATGACAAATTAATTCTTAAAAATGCAAATGAACAACCAAAACTCCAAATTTTGGATGAGTATGAGTAGGTTATTATAGCCGGTGCTGAGACTCCCCCCTCCACTTTCGACCTTGGGATGACCTTGAG
>NW_019418705.1:0-11546 GCF_000390285.2 Anoplophora glabripennis | reverse complement strand
CCCGAACCTTGGAAAACACTTCTCCACCGAGTGAACCGGACTGTGACTGTACTAGTTCGGCATCTGAGACCGAACCTCGAAAGTACATCACAATACGTAAGCCATTTTTGACACTTGAAAAATTAATGTAAACACTATCGCAAAAACGTTAATACTAAAATCGGATTTCAGTATTCGGAATCGCCTGGAGCCACGTAGAGAGAGATCGCATTACGCACACCACACAACGCGAATGAAGCTAGAGGGTACAGTAGCTCAGCGAAATACTACAACTTCAATAATATTTTTCTCGGAAACTATAAGGATTTTACAATTTTTTTTATACGATATTGATTCCATGTTTCATGACGTATCTATTCCCAATTTTTTTTTTGGATTAGTTTTGAATCACCCTGTATATTTATCTAAAACAAATGAGATACATTTTCTTCCATAAAATTCTAATTTAAAATAATTAAGTATAAGGCAAAACATTCTTCATGTACTTTCTGGAAAAAGTTTTACTGCGGTTTTCATGGATATAAAAGCCATTACAAATACTTGCATATGTAAAAATCCTATGCGAATTTCCATAATTTGTATCAGCGAGTATTCCACAAAGAAAGTCTTACTGATTTTTTGAAGGAAAGAGTTTTAGAAATACTTTCGGTTTATTCAAATGTTTGGTTTTAAAAACATATACCTAAGAATGTATGCTACGATTTTTGAAAATAATATTAATATTTTGTACTCTGCAAAATCTATTGTGATTAAATGTAAACAATTTTTTTATGACCGGTGACATATAAATTCTCTAAACTTGGTCGAACTGTTTTGTGGATGGAATATATCGTTCTCTTTTTTTGTTGCAGGTAAGCATATTTCGAAGGGAGAATTAATAAGTAAGTACATTTTTCAATATTTCTTAATCATCTGAATGTTCCTCTGTGATTAAAAAATCATTCGGTTAGCCATGGAAATAAATTTGCCTATTTTTTTTGAAATTTCTACGGTATGATGTTTAAAAAATAATTTCATCACCTATATTACTTATCATTGCCACTTTTGAAACACTTTTTAAGACATATTTTTGTGCAATGCTGATCGGCGGTTTAGTCCACAAAGTAGTATAATTAGTAGGATAACTAATAAATTTGAAGCCGGTATAAGCCGGGTGGTTCTACTGACGAATAATTTTAGCTATTTACTAGACATTGCGTGTGTAACTCCGAGTTGCTCGAGGCTTTAGTCCGCAGAGTAGTTGTATATTACAATATTATTAGTTTTTTTAGTACATTTTCTGTATTATTTACAGAGTACATATAATTTAATTTTTATAATTTTAAATATTTTCTGTACCTATTCTATTGAGATGATGCAGTATTTTTCTGTAAAAAAACACGCCGCACATCTATTTTTATTTCTCACAGTAGTAATCGTGTTTCTTTGAAGTTGGAAGCTATTTCTCGTCTTGTTCGTATGGGCGAGCGTGTAGATATACTTTTCTGTCAGAGAACTCGCTTAACATTTCTTCCACTTCTCCAACTACTTCTCAAGTTTCCGTATAACACAGAAATATTCTTTTTTGAAACCACATTCACCCCCTTATACAACTAACCGCAATCCGACGCAACCTCGTCGGCGTCTACAGCAGACACCAGTCCGTGTTGCCCGAGAAACTTCCGAAGAAATACACAGTTTGTATCAACGCGTTTGTTCCGACCCTCGGGCAAAGAGTATCTGTCCCTTTCTCACCACGGCGCTAGATAGGCACCCTTAAGACGGGCGGCGCGATGCCTTTTTACACTTAATCTGGCCTTGGGCAATAGTTTGCTACGTACGTATCTACAAGGTGTTGAGTTACTGATAATAAAATTTAAGGGATGTAGTTCGGATAATGTTTTTGTTGAAATATGTTTCGTGTCCGAGATACAGCATGTTGAAATTAAAAAAAATTATAACCGTCTAGGGTGTCTCGGAAAATTTTGCAAAGAAAGTAGGGGTAATTCAAAGCTGGAAATTGTAAACACCGCTGAAGATAAATAACTCTTTTGGAGGATACCATTATTGTGGTGCAAATTTGCTGAAAAATTCATGTACAACTAACTTTTCTACGTCTGTCACAGTGAAAGTGACGTTATTACTAGCGATATATCATTTGAGTGATGCCCAAACAACGGCCTCATTAATTATCACAGCCCCACAAAAAATGGATGGTCCGAAAGACGGCAATGGTAACTATATGTTTTTGGGTCGTTGAATCGGAATCCGATGTCCGTTTGACTCGATTAGCTTTGGCTTAAGGTCAGTTCAAGGTCAAATGTGGAGAATCAATAGCCAACAAGGTAAGCCTACATACGTTTTTGGGGTTGGTGAATCCAAATCCGGTCTCTTTGAGCCGATCAGGTCTGGGTTAAGGTCAGTTCAAGGTTAAATATAGAGAATCAATTGCCAACAATATAGACCAATATATCTACACGTTTTTGCGGTCACCGAATCTGAATCCGGGGTCCGTTTGACCCGATCAGGTCTGCTAAACACTTTTAAGTTAACTAAAACCACTTACTTAAGTTAAATATTTATGCTTATTATAATTTGAGTAACAAATAAGATTAAAAAAAGAAAGCTTTAACTTTGAGCCCGTGACTGTCGAGTTCATTGTTTTGACATGGCAAAATTCTATTATCAATAAGCCTCATTAAATGAGCTTTAAACCAATGCGTCTATTAATGCTTCATGTACATTAATTTATATAGTGAGTTTGTGTCGATTGAGATTATTGAGAACAGTTTTTCAAGAAAAGAGGTTTTTGCCTTGGTGTATCACATGATATCACTGTATCTCAGGGAGAAAGATATCACTATTAAGTAAATAGAGCGTCGCCGTCGGTATTAAATGAGTGCAGTTTTCAAAATACAGCGAGTGTTAATATTGGGGAGTTTCATTACAACGTGACAACAGCGCTTAACCTAACTCTAAACAGCGGATGCATACCACCTGTGCACGCGGCAGACCTGTCCTAAGGAAAAATGTAAATAACTATTATTATGAAACATTTAGTAAATTGCAGGACAATTGTTTTCCAGTTTTTCACTAAATAAAATAAAGTATCTAAAGATTCACATCATCCAAATAATCATACGTATTAAAAATAATTTAGGTACTTATCAAAAAGCATAATTCAGTAATTTTTAAACGCACAAGTACAAAACAAGATACAACATATGCTCAGAAAGTCCACCACCATTTTGGATGCACTCACGGCACCTTCGAATTCAATTTTCGGATACTCGCTGGAAAATACTCGGATTTATCCGTATTTGATGGGCAGCGGCAAAAATTCTTTCTCGCTGGCATACGCTAAGTTCTTCATATGCACCTATAAGTAAAAATCCAATGGATTTAGATCTGGTGAACGGACTGGTCAACGATGGGGACCGTTCCTGCCTATCCAGCAATTTTCTAAAATATTATTTAAATACTACGAGTTGACTTGTATGTGCAGTGCCCTATTATGCATGAACCACATATTTGCTTTTACGTCCAAATGTATTTCTTCTAGCAATTCCGGCAAAACATTCTGCAAAAAATTCAAATATGCCTCTCCTGTGAATCTGTCTGGTAAGATAAAAGGTCCTATTTGTTGTCTGTATAATATGTGGATTTTGTTCTGCCCAGCTATGAAAATTGTGTGCATTAAAAATGTCATTTCTAGTAAAGCATGCCTCATCCGTAGCCAAAATTCTTGAATTGTAGTTAAAGACCATCTACAAAGATTTAACCGAGGGGCAAAATCTGCAGTTGACAATTCTCGAACCCTCTGTACATGATACGCATATAACTCGTAGAGTCCTGTGGACAGTCCAGTGAGACACTCTGACTTCTCGATCTATGTTTCGAGTACTACGCCTGGGGTCTCTTTCAATAATGTCTAAAATTTGTCCTTCCGCATTGACATCCACTTATCTGTGTGGGACATGATTTTAAGGACGAGGAATCACATTACCAGTTTCAAGAAGACGTTGTGAAACTTGAACGAATGTTCTTCTGTTAGGGGCGTGCCGGTGGGGAAAACGTCGACGGTAAATGCGTCGAGCTCTAGTAGAATTGCAGGGAGCCTCCCCTTAAATTAATAACATATCGTGATACTCACATATGGTAAACATTTTAAAAAGCAAGGAGAAACACCTCAAAAAAGGGAAATAGTGGTAAATACTCCGATACGGTCGAATTCCAGATACCAACTGAATAGTATCTCGTGTTATCCGCCGCGCCGTTGTCACATTGCTCGATATGAATTTTATCCAATTTTAAATTTATTATAACACTAATTATTTTTTAGAATTAAGCATTAAGAAGTTCAAAAAAGTGATAAACATTGTATTTTATGGTAGTTATGTCAATATTCCTTAATTAAACAAGTATCCTTTTTTTTGAGCCACAAAATTGGCATCTCGGTTATCTTATTCCTCACAAAAAATGTCATAACAATCTCTTCTCTTTTTTAAAAATTCAACATTTTCCAGTTTNTATGGGTCTTACATAACTTTTTACGTTAAATAACATGGGCTACTCCGTTTTTCGACATGCAAATCATATGCGTCCCATTTAGGTTGGTGAAGGGGGTTTTCGGCCCGTAATTTTTTTAATTTCAATTTTTTTACAATTTTCTCTACAGATTTATAAAATATTAACAATTTTACGTAAAAAATATTATCTTTGTCCAAATCGATATTTCCAATGGTTTTCGAGTAAATTGAGTTTGAAAATTACTCTGCTCTTTAAGTTATTATGCCAAAAATTACAAAAATCTGTTTACCATGACAAATAAAAGACTGACGTTGCCACAACGCTTAACAATTTAAGTTATTGAACTGTCAATTGAGCTTTGCAGTGTTTAATTTGTAAATGTGGTGAGTGAAAAATTTAAGTATACAACATTATTGCAACTGATAAAATGGAGTCATATTCAAACACGGAAATGGCAGATATGCACGTTATGTACGGCCGTGCGGCTGAAAATGCATCAGAAGCGAGGCGTCTGTATTCGGCAGCATAGAGTAGAAAATATAATTCTTTCCAACTTTGTTTATGTACATTTATGTCGTATAGTCAATAACAAACGAGATAATTCAATTATTATACTTTGTCACTATTTTCCCCCTTAACTTGAAAAATATCGATCGCACGATAAAATTTGTAGTAAAAGAAGTTGTAGGAAATTTGCAACAACTTAAGTCCTTACCATTTTTGTTGTAAAGTTGAAAATGGCCGAGATATTGAGCAAAACAATTCCTTTGAAACCAACTCCCGCAAGGTCCTACGCTCGCGTCTTTACCGCAAGCGTAGGACCTTAAATATTGGTAATAGCGAAAAAATCAGAGAGATCAAAGTTGTAGAAAATATAATTCTTTTCAACTTTGTTTATGTACATTTATGTCGTATAGTCAATAATAAAGGAGATAAAAATAAATAATCCCCATAAATTAATAACATATCGTGATACTCACGTATGGTAAACATTTTAAAAAAGCAAGGAGAAACACCTCAAAAAAGGGAAATAGTGGTAAATACTTCGATACGGTCGAATTCCAGATACCAACTGAATAGTACCTCGTGTTATTATCCGCGCCGTTGTCACATTGCTCGATATGAATTTTATCCAATTTTAAATTTATTATAACACTAATTATTTTTTAGAATTAAGAATTAAGAAGTTCAAAAAAGTGATAAACATTGTATTTTATGGTAATTATGTCAATATTCCTTAATTAAACAGGTATCTTTTTTTTTTGAGCCACAAAATTGGCATCTCGGTTATCTTATTCCTCACAAAAAATGTCATAACAATCTCTTGTCTTTTTTAAAAATTCAACATTTTCCAGTTTTTTTGATAAAAATAAAAATGAAGATTTTCAGTTTTTCGTCCATGACAATGAAAAAAATAACTCAAATTTCACTTCGGCAAGTTATTCGTCATCAGATTCCATGACTTGACCGACCTTGTATCTCTTATTGTTATAATAACTGAAATCCCAGTGGTGCTGCTCGGGAAACGGACACGTTGAATAAAGGGAACTCCACTCGTTTTTCGAAGAATAACTTCTTCGGAATACGGTCAGAAAAGACATGGATTGAACGAATTTTTAAAATACTCAGTGGCGTAGAAATTCTGGGGTTTCTAATGATATGTTCCGGCGTTTCTGCCACTGAATTTCATCTTCAATTAGTTAAGTCAGCAGCTTATATACAGGGTGGCCAAATGAAAACGAAACAGAACAATTTTTAGGAATTGCGTCAAGGTTGTAGAAAAACGCTCAGACCCGTCGATTTTAGATTAAAGGGGGACATCGAGGGACATTCTTTGCTGGTATTTTTGACTCCGCCACTTCCACCCACAAGCAAGGGTAAACATCACCCCAAAATATTTAAATGGCATTGGGGATTGAGTAATATTTCTTTTGAAAGCTCTTACAATTCTCTTTACAACAGACTTTAAATTTTATAATTCCGCCCAATACTTATTAAGAATTTTGATTTTAAAGTTGAAACATATGTACAAATATAACTTTCGTAAAAAAAAACACAATTTGAAAAAAACAGAAATGAATGCTATACACACACAATGAACGTAAAATTAGTGGATTCCAAATTATTTTCTAGTATTATTTGGAAGCGTTGGTTGGTAGTTTATTTAATTGTGTTTTTGAAAATTAAACACTATGGTTTATTCCATTGCGGAAAGGGTAGATATCATTTCGCTTTACTTTATGAACAATAAATGTGCGAATAGAACAGCTCAGCTATTTAATGAACAACATCAAGATCGACATGTCAGGAGGAAGTATGTTCTAGAGTTAGTAAAAAAATTTCAAGAGACAGGGAACGTAGCCAATAAAAAACGAGAAATTGAAAAACCTATAGTTAATGAAGCTAGTGAAGTTGCAGTTTTGGGACAAGTTCATCTTGATCCTACATTAAGTACGAGGCAGCTGGCATCTGTGTCTGGGATCAATCGAACTAGCATACAAACCATTTTGAAGAAGAATAAATTCCATCCATACAAAATACATTTAGTCCAGGAACTTCATGAGGATGATTATGACCGCCGTTTGCAATTTTGCGAAATAATGAGTGAGCGAGCAGGGAACGATCCACAGTTCCTTTTTAACATCTGTTTTTCTGATGAATGCAGTTTTTTCTTGAACGGGACGGTAAATCGTCACAATTGCCGCTATTGGTCCGATTCAAACCCAAGAGTTTTTCACGAGGTGCATACACAGCAACCGGAAAAATTAAATGTATGGGCTGGAATTTTCGGTGACCGGCTGGTGGGTCCTTTTTTTCTACCTGGTAATTTGACTGGCCAAATGTATTTGCAATTACTGGAAGACGCTATTGACCCTGCCTTGACTGATATTATTGAAAATGTTCCAGAGTATGATGAAGATCATTTGATTTTTCAACAGGACGGTGCTCCTCCGCATTATGCGTTAATTGTCCGTCAGTATTTGGACCAACGTTTTCTACGGAATTGGATTGGGAGAAGAGGCAGCATTGAGTGGCCTCCACGATCACCGGATTTATCGCCCCTTGATTTCTTTTTGTGGGGATACCTAAAAAGTAAAATCTATAAAACACAGCCAGCGTCGCTGGAAGATTTGCGTCAAAGAATCGTCGACGAATGCCGTCGAATCACTCCGGAAATGCTTCGGAATGTGCGCGAACGTTTCGAACAAAATCTTTATTCTTGTATGGAAGCGGGCGGTCATTAGTTTGAACATTTAATCAACTAAGTAGGTAAGTAAGCAACTAAACATAATTTAAAATTTTAAAATGTAATTTTTTTTCAAAGTATTGGGCTGAATTATAAAATTTACAGTCTGTTGTAAAGAGAATTGTAAGAGCTTTCAAAAGAAATATTACTCAACCCCCATCGTCATTTAAATATTTCGGGGTGGGTAAAGTGGCCGAGTCAAAAATACCAGCAAAGAATGTCCGCCTTTAATCTAAAATCGACGGGTCTCAGCGTTTTTCTACAATCTTGACGCAGTTCCTGAAAATGGATCTGTTTCGTTTTCATTTGGCCATCATGTATATTAATATACGTATTTGTGATGTTTAAAAAACTTGAACACCATCTATTTAAAAAAATTGTATATTTTGATCACATCTTGAAAGGAATTTTTTTCCTTAACTCATCATCGAAACTTTCTTAACCACCTTGTATTTTATAATTTTTCCATACAAACTCATTCTTAATGATTTTTTTAATCCAGCTAAATAAATTTCTGCGGTTTATTCTTTTGGATTTTTTTTCTCATGTTACTGAAACCTCTTGTACCCAATTTGCCAAGTTAAAGTCCCTAAAAAATCAATAATTTATTAGCGTAGGATCTCTCTTTTTAGTCCGCACCACTGAAAACCACCGATAACACTTCATCACAGCATAAAATACACATTACCCTGCAGAATTTGTTTTATTTCCATGAAAATCCGTTGCAGTAAAACATATAAATAAATATTAATGCAAACATAAATTAATTCCTAAAATTAATATGAAATATCCGTTCGCTTAATAAATTGGAACTTTATTTATTTAAAAAACATAATACACTCGATAACGCGTTTGTTTTGATATATTAAAATTACATATTGAAAAAGCACATTGGTACGTACAGGCTGTACAATTTAAAAAGGGCTAAATTTTTTATATTCCAATCCCTAATCCAACATTTGTTTTGCGCAGGCAGAATAAACAATTAGTCAACCGTATTCGGTTTACTTTGTCATTCTATTGAATAAAATACACGTCATCTACATTGATGGAAGTGAATTGTATGAAAAAATAACCAATATGCGTCGTAGTTGTTTGATCCGGAAGCCTTTATATCAATCCGATGAATGATAATCATTTAATTTCGACTCATCGCGTATTGTGATACATAATTAGTAGAAAATCCACTGAAATCTAGCCATAACGCGATGCTAGTTTATACAGGGTTGCTAATATATGCTAATATATGTACAGTGTGTTTCACTTAAAGTCGGAACACCTCCTTATTTAGGATGTCGTTGGCCGATTTCCAGAGTTCACTCAAAAATACCTATTATATTTTTTGACGTGATCTTTTCTACAACTTACTGTTAGTAAGAAACAGCGTTGCCAGACGTCCCGCTTTTTAACCCAAAATTAAATGTCCCGCTCGGGACACGCTCAATCCCGCTTTTTCCGCTTGCCTGTTATTAAATAGATATTTCCTGATTACGTCCTTTTTTTTAGACATCGATTTTTGAAGACAATTTGACGATTTGTTTCCCAACCTTTTTTTTAGGCATCAATTATACAAACCCGTTAGTATGTCCCGTTTTTGGACGAAAGAATCCCGCTTTTTTATTCAAAAAGTTTGAAAATCCCGCTTTGTCCGAAAAAAAATCTGGCAACGCTGGTAAGAAAATACCCTTAAAAATTAAAAACATATTAGGCATTTTTTTAAGAAAGAAATGAATAGTATTTTCGATTTGATCACACCTCAAAACTCTAAATGCAAAGTTTCATTATTATAACCTTTACAGGGTGTTCACCAAATAGGTGCAAACTTCGAAAAATTTCACTCATTGTAGAGTTTCCTGTATTAACAGTGGCAAATATTTTTAAGGTATTTTTCCATAATTTTATTAACCGAAGGTATATCGATGCAGTTTCATTGATTTCAGTCATTTTGTGATCACCCTGTAAAAGCTATAATAATGAAACTTGTTTTTAGGGTTTTGAGCTGTGATCAAATCGAAAATGCTATCCATTTCTTTCTTAAAAAAATTCCTAATGTTTTTTAATTTTTGAGGGTTTTTTCTTAATGATAGCAGTCCGCAGAAAAGACCACAAGTCAAAAAATATAATATCAAAAAATAAGCCTAATGTATGATAGATATTGCAAAAAACAATAAGACACAAACGTTTTAGGGTTTTTAAAAATCTATTACAATAAAGAAAAATTAATTATTCGTGACCCCACAGGAAAAGTCAAGCGGGGTCATGTCGGGAGACCTAGGAAAAGTTTCATCTAAATATGCCGTTCCACACATCCAAAATGTGGGGGAGCCCCATCATGTTGAAACCACATTTGTTCTGCAGGTAAATTGGAATTGTTATTGTTCGGAAATAATCGTCTAAGCACTGGAATAATATGTTCTTGGAAAAGTAATAAATTTCGTTCAGAGATCAAATTTCCGTTTATAAAATAAGGCCCTATGACGTGTCCACCAATAATGCCAACCCAAACATTTACTTTCTGTGGTTGTTGGGTGTGACCTTCCTCTATCCAATGTGGATTTTGGTCTGACCAATACCTACAGTTGTGTCGGTTTACGTGCATGTTTAAATAAAATGTAGATTCGTTAGAAAACAATATGTGGGTGACAAAGTTGACATTTTCGTTTAATTTATCCATAATAACTTCGCAGAACTCGATTCTATCATCATACCGTCTTCATTCAATTCTTGTAATAAATTAATGTTGTATGGATGTAGTTTTTCCCGTTTGCTAATTTTTTTAATGGAATATCGACTCATGTTTTGATTTAAATAGGCCAGGAAATAGAGTTGGGCGCCACTTTTTGTTTCGGCAAGCTGAATTTATCACTTAGATGCTAAATATTATGTACAATAACATATTAGTTTTCAAAATCATAAATATGTGTTTAACTCCGTTGATTTTCAACGAATCTTGACGATTTTTTTTAACTTAAAACTCTTTTCATAAGCTTTCCGAATGTGTAATATATAACTATATCACGCACGTGCGTTGTATATTTCATTTTGTAACTAAAGCTAAAAAATAAAAAACTTTCCAGGTTGCAAATTTGAAATTTAAAAAAAATCAGATTTCAATGTATTATTATGAAGTCTACCATGAAAAAAATCAGTGCGATTGTGGAAGATCCTCGGGATCGTCCAGACTATTAGTTAATTTGTTTATAAGGCCATAACTTGTAAACTGTTCAACTTACCGATTCCAGATTTCGTGTGAGTTATTAGACAGTGGATACGGAATGAGAGGATGCGATGCCAAAACGTTCTGGTAATAATAACACAGTTTATGTTTAATTCAAAAGTCATAAATAAACTGCTTCTGTTTATTACTAGTTTTGTAGGACTTTGGAAGACGAAAAAAAGTACTTTACTGTTTTCTCGTGGAAATGAACGGAAAAAGTTATAAGCGAAAAACGTGAATTTACGTAAAAATTATACAATTAACCAACCCCCCCGTTTATGACTGTGGAAACTAATATGTTATTGTACATAATATTTAGTATCTATAGTGATAAATTCAGCTTGCCGAAACAAAAACTCACGAAATGGTAATTTCCCAGTTCTTTTTCCTGGCCTATCAAGCTCTTTGTTGTGTCGAGTTTATTGGATTTTCCACCACATCTAACGTGACATTCAAAGAATTTTCCACTTTTTCATCCATCTGTAACACCTCCAGTTTCATGAAAACGCTGCAATATTTTTGAAACGGTTGATTTAGAAATAGATTCCCGATCGGGATGCAATTCATGAAAAA
>NW_019418704.1:10538-12138 GCF_000390285.2 Anoplophora glabripennis | reverse complement strand
GGAAAATAATAATGGATCAAATAGCTGGTTTTTAGGCGGATTTTCCAAGCTATAAGAATAGATTAAATGAGACTGACCAATCCGTCCCGTGTTGCTATACGGAGTCACTAGAGGAAGGGGTAGGATTATTTGTAAGTTCAGGTAGTCACAAAATTATCCATACAATTGTAAATTCAGTCAGTTAGGTATTAACTTGGTATAGTTAAGCCATTTCAATCCCCGATATTCAGGGATACCGCCAATAAGATAAGAACTGAAACTTCTGTACCCAAGAAATGGGCGTGTCGAAGCGAGATGTCGATTTCAGGAGAGATCTAGAAAGTCTTTCCAAATTTTGCCATGAATTCGCATTGGGTTCCCTGAATCTCGGATTGCGTTATCGTGAGTAAATTAATTAATAACACATCCCCACAAAATAAAAAAAGTATCGGATCTGGTATTCAGACCCATGTATTTCCATGTATTTTTTCCGCTGAATCCGAATCTGCCTTCAGATTTGGCCCAACGGGTCTGAGTTTTCGGGAAAATTCAAAAAACAGGTCAAAATTCACAAAAAACGTCAATTACGATCGACAAAAGTTATAAAAAATTAAATTATTCTACCAGCTCACTAGACGTATGATTATTCACTCGTTTAATTCCAATTTATCATCATAGAGTCAGACTGGCATAATTCGTGTTGCAGAGTTCTGGATCCATCTTTTTATCCACCCACCCATTTATTCATCTTTCTATCCAGTCGTTCATGCATGAATACGCATATTTATTCATCCACCTGTACCACCTATAAAACCAACCCATCCACCCATATATCCATCTATTTTTTGTGCTGAGAGATGAGATAGCAGCCTAAAAGATTGAGAATGCAATAAAACTTGTAGAATACTCTACTTTCTAAACAAAAGAAAACGATATCTACAAATCATTCTTATTTTTGTTGCTATAACGTGTTCTCTTTTCTTCAAAGGATCTATGCAAAGGGTTACGTTTTCGTTCAGTCCCTCTACTTTTCGTTTCTCTTTTTAACAACCAACAAGTTTTCGCCCTATACTATATACAAAGGGCGAAAATTTCCGAATATTTCTGAGGCGAAATTGAAAGAAGGTGTATTCGATGAACCTCAGATTCGGACATTATTCAAGGATGCAACATTCATCACAACAATGAGTAGCGTTGAGAGGAGTGCTTGGATTAGTTTCAAAGCTGTAGTGACAATTTTTTTAGGAAACAACAAGAGTCCTAAATACGAAGAAATTGTGTTAAAACTGATAAAATACTTTCAAGACCTGGAATGTTTGGTATGTTTGATGGACTTCAAGTTGCACTTCCTTCATTCACATCTGGATTGGTTTCCTGAAAATCTTAGAGATTATAACGAAGAACAAGGCGAACGATTTCATCAGGATATGAAGATTATAGAACAGCGATATCAAGGAAGATGGGATCACAACATGATGGCCGATTTTTGTTGGTTGTTAAAAAGAGAAACGAAAAATAGAGGGACTAAACGAAAGTGTAACCCTTTGCATAGATCCTTTGAAGAAAAGAGGACACGTTATAGCAACAAAAATAAGAATGATTTGTAGATATCGTTTTCTTT
>NW_019418704.1:8251-9303 GCF_000390285.2 Anoplophora glabripennis | reverse complement strand
AAAGTCATTTTTTGATCCTTAAAATTAATAAAATCGTCAACATTTTTTAACAGCATGATAATATAACTCTTTACGAAGAAAATAAACCGAAAATCGTTACTGTAGGGCTATCCACTGAGAAGATCTAGCCAATTTTCGAGAGCGCCTTTTTTTCAAAAAATCGATATATCTCGAAAAATAATTAATATTTTTAAATTTATCAAAAATGTACTTTTTTGGGTTGCCGCGGGCTATACTTGCAGTAAATAGCAAATATCTGCAAGTAAATGTAAACGAGTTATAGAAGAAGAGAAAAGAGAAGATTTTTAACGGTTTTTTCGATATATCTCGAAAAGTAACAAAGCAATCGATACTTTCAAAAAATCAGTCGATAGATTTTTTTAAAACCTACAAAATTTTTCAATCCGTNCTTCTGTAATTGAATACTTTACCATAATTTTAATTAAAATAAATAAGTGTTAAAATAATGCACATAAGACAGCAAGCGCTAGAAAATTTCGAATCTGTCAAAACGTTTGTTGATTTTTGTTTTACGTCAGAACAACTAGATTTTATTAATTTTTTAAATAACTTATTGAATTTCTTTAATTTTATGGGTTATTCTTCAAATAAAATAGCAGTGTTAATGTGTTCGTAATTTTATCCTCTGTCTGTCACTGTCAAAATCCAATATATCGCCCGTAGGAAAAAAAAAACAATTGAATGTAACTGAAACTAATGGCCGTAGAAATTTGTGAAAATGGATTCCTCGTATCTTCTTATAGTAGTTATAGTAATTTGAAAAAAACATAAGTGCAACTTATTCAAAGTCATTTTTTGATCCTTAAAATTAATAAAATCGTCAACATTTTTTAACAGCATGATAATATAAGTCTTTACGAAGAAAATAAACCGAAAATCGTTACTGTAGGGCTATCCGCTGAGAAGATCTAGCCAATTTTCGAGAGCGCCTTTTTTTCAAAAAATCGATATATCTCGAAAAATAATTAATATTTTTAAATTTTTCAAAAATGTACTTTTTTGGCTTGCCGCGGGCTATGCTTGCAGTAAAT